>NW_027122036.1:0-82876 GCF_030686945.1 Centruroides vittatus
ATGGCGTACAGGTTTTGGCGCGACTTTCGAATTGTCAGAAGATTCGAGTGCTAGACTTGTGCTTTTTGGTTTCTCTCATATTTTGGTTTTTGGGAGTGTAAAGTTTTTTGGTGGCTTTTCGACTGTTCGGTTTTTGCTCATTCCCAGGCAGAGATTACTTCCTGGTGGCTGGTGCCCCGAGTGGCTACTTCAGCATCGAAAAAGGATTTCCGGAATTAAAGTATTTCCCAGCTTTCTCCCAGGTAGGAGCGCGATTCACGGGCCTATCCGGTGTGGACTGCTCCATGGCTTCGGAGGCGTCCTCGCCCCCGCGCATTCGCCCCCGGTCCCCGGAGTCGGGCCCGGGGGGCCCCGATCTCTCGGGACTGCGGTTTTTGGCTCCTTTCGCGGAGGCGGATAAACTCCGCTCTATTCGGCCGTCCCTCCCATCGGACTTCTTGTTCACGATCTTCCTGGAGGGCCAGGGCCCCCTTCGTCGTTTACGTCCGGCCGAGCTACACGCCGCACTCCGGACGCGATTCCCACGCCCGGAGCTCATCGAGGACGTTCGTTATTCCAGAAGTGGGCTTCTTCTGTTGAAAACAAGGGACTTCTCCACCGCCCAAACGGCTCTCGCCCTGACGTCTCTTGGGGATTTGTCGGTGTGGGGCAGGTTGGCCCCGGAATGCTCCCAAACGGCGTATCTCTTGAGAGGAGTGGATGTCTCGCTAACCGCGTCCGAGATTTACGAAATGCTCACGGAGGCCATGTTGCCTGTCGTCGAGGTGCGCCGCTTCACGCGGAAACTCAACGACCGGGCAGAGGTGACCCCTAGTACGACGGTTTACTTCTCCATTGCCAGTGCGGACCCGATCGAGTCGGTGAAACTGTACTATCAACGGTTTCGCTGCGAGCGCTTCTATCCTAAGCCCAGATTCTGTGGGCGCTGCCTTACTTTCGGCCACGCTCCGGCTTCTTGCCGTGGGCGCCGTCGTTGCCTAAACTGCGGGGAGGACCACGACTCCACGGGGTGCTCGCGCCCGGCGGAGAAGTGCGTTCGCTGCGGGGGCCCTCACCGAGCGGACTCGCCCAACTGCCCGGCATACCTCTCGGAAGCGCGGCTACTCAAATTGAGTGTTATCCACCGCTGTTCGCATGCGGAGGCTAAGCGTCTCCGGCCGTCGGAGCAATCATCCTATGCCCAGGTGGCGGCAAAGCCTAAACCTCTCCAGGTTCCGGAGGCCAAGAGTGGTCCCAGCGGTAGGGTAGAGTCTACCCATCAGGCCGACTCAGCACGGGGCCCGGACCACCAATCCTTGACCCGGCGAATCGCCCGGCTGGAAGCGGCTATTGACTCGCTACGGACTGAACTCCGACAAATTAGATCTGAATTTCGGTCTACCCCTCCCACCAGGGAATCGGAACTCCTTCTCCCCGAAAACATCTCGTCGCAACCCCAACAATTACCTACCTCCCAGGCTCAAAAACGTCCGCCGCAGCGGGAGGAACGCCCTACGCTCTCTGGCCCGCCTAGAAAGAAAAAAGGAAATAAACAGAGGAAGGCGGCCCCAAAGGCTACTTCCGACTCAGACGGTCCAGCATCGGACATGGACCTTTCCTTCCCGCCTGGTCCAACCCGGACAGTATCGTTGGAAGACTTTGGCTCTGCCAACCCGGCGGAAAAGGTAAAACTTCGCCACCGTCAGTCAGCGCAATCGGCACATAATGCCTAGTCCGGCCCAATTCAACTCGGCCCTTCGCATCGTTCACTGGAACGCCCAAGGCTTACGCGCTAAAAAGGACCTTCTTTTGGCGGAACCATGGCTCCGCGGGGTAGACGTCCTTTTAATCCAGGAGACTTGGCTTGTCCCGTCAGCCTCCTTCTCCCTCCCTGGGTTCACCATTTTCCGGTGTGACCGTCCCAATTCCCGCGGCGGCGGTCTTTTAGCGGCGGTGGCTACGGCCATTCCCGCGCGCCTCCTTCCGGCCGCCCCAGGAATCGCGGGCCTGGAGACCCAGGAGCTCAGGATCTTTCTCCCGGGGGGCCCTTTTTCCCTCGTGAACGTCTACGCCCCTCAAGGTGTTCAGCCGGATATGGATCTTGACGCTTTGCTTCGGGACGGTTTTCGCCCTCGGATCATCTGCGGCGATTGGAACGCGCATCATCCTTACTGGGATGATGGCTGCACCCACCCCGACACGGCGGGACGCGCACTCTTCGATTGGTTTTCCACAGCAGACCTTTGTTGCCTGAACTCGGGGGTTCCTACCCGGTTCAGTGCCTCTAGCGCTTCAGCCCTCGACTTATCATTTTGCTCTCCGGACTTGCTCGGCTCGACTACTTGGAACGTCCTCTCAGACACTCTATCAAGCGATCATGCCCCAGTCTCCCTTTCCATTACTGCTCTAGCACCCCGGCAGGGGCCTCGGGTACGCTTTCGCTGTAGTACTGACTGGTCCGACTTCCCCACCCGGTTCGAGAACTCCATCTCTTCACTGGCCCACCGCCCCCCTTCGTACTCCCAGTTCGCCGGCCTGCTTCGGCAGTCGGTAGAGGACTGTTCGGTGTGGCGCGCCCCTCCTCCCCCTGGGTCCCCACCTTGGTGGACTCCGGCTTGTAGCCTCCTTCGGGCTAAGAAACGAAGGGCCTTTCGTAAAGCCCGCCAATCTGCCTCCTTGGCTCTTTGGACTCGCTACAAACGACTCAGCGCCCTTCTCCGCCGGCAATCCCGACAAGCGCGTCGGGAGTGGTGGGGCCGTCTCTGCTCCTCCCCTCCTTCTCCGTCCACGATCTATAGGATTTTTCGCCGCCTCCGCACGCCCGCGGACGCGCCAACGTCTCACCTCATTCTGCGTACGACGGAAGATATCACTTCGCCAGCCCAGCAAGCCGAGGCGCTGGCCGCCTATTTTGGTCGGAACCGCCCTTCGGGCGCTTTCGCCCCAATCACAGCGAACCACAACGATCAGCTAACCCTAGAGGACGGCCCGTTCCGTCCAGCGGAGTTGCTTCGGGCCCTTCGGGGCCTTCGCCCAACCACTCCGGGCCCGGACCGCATCCAGGCCCAGGCCATTCGTGCACTCCCTCCGTCTGGCCTTGCAGCCCTCCTGGCCGCCTTGAACAGAGCATGGTTGGCGGGGACATGCCCCCAGGAGTGGAAGTTAGCCCATATTATTCCTATTCGTAAACCGGGTCGCCCGGCGACTAATTGCGCCTCCTACCGGCCAATTTCTCTCACTTCCCACATGGCCAAACTATTCGAACGAATGGTTCTGCACCGTTTCCATATTTCTGCGGCTAATTCCACCTTCTTCCACCCACACCACTTTGGGTTCCTGCCCTATCGGGGCGCCGAGGAAGCTTTGCTCCTCCTTCACCATCAGGTCGCAGTGGCTCGGGCCCAACGGAAGTGGGTCTTTTTGTTGGCTCTCGACTTGGAGGGGGCCTACGACTCGGTCAACCAGCAGGGCCTCCTGGCCAAGATCCGGACTTATGGCATTGGGGGCAGGTTTCTTTCTTGGCTTAGATCGTTTCTGCTAGACCGCCAATTCCAGGTTCGCTGGCGTGGAATCCTCTCCCATCCCCACCCGTTCCGGCAAGGCATCCCTCAGGGGAGTGTACTGGCCCCCCTCCTGTTTACCTTATATATGGCCGATCTCTGGAGGGCTATTCCACCGGATGTTTCGGTGATAGTATATGCCGATGACATCTTTCTTCTCTCAGCTAGCTCGAGCCCTACCAAGGCCCACGCCCGCGCCCAACAAGCTCTAGACCACTTGGAACATTGGGCGTCGGGGTGGAGCATGTCCTTTTCTGCAACCAAGAGCGCATCCATCGATTTTTCGGCTAAAACCAATCGCTCACCTTTATCTTTCACCCTCAGTTCGGGGACCATCCCCCAGCAAAGGGTAGTCCGAGTCTTGGGCCTCCAACTCTCACATACTTTCACTTGGGACAACCATGCCCAATTTCTCCGGACCAAACTAACGCGGTCCTGCTCCTACTTAAAATACTTTGCCTCCCGCCGAAATGGGGCTCGGACCGCCGACCTCTTGCACCTTGTCTACTCGGTGCTTCGCCCAATGGCGGAATTTGGCGCCCCGCTCCTGGAGGGGGCTCCGCCCTCCAGCATTAGCCGTATGGAGCGCCCTTTACACGAGGCCCTTCGTACCGCGCTGGGGGTCCCCAAATCGACTCCCCTGATCTCTCTCTATACGGAATCCGGGTATATCCCGCTTCAGCTTCGTCTTCGCCACAGAGCGATAATGCATGCGGTAACACACTTATCTCGGGGTTCATCAAGCCCTCTGTTCCACCTTTTCCAGGCGGCTCCCAGTCTGGCCTCTCACCATTGGCGCCGCTTTCAGTCTCCTTACGTCGCCCGGGTCTTTACCCATTTCGCTAAGGAGAGTCTCCCGGTCGCCAGCCTTTACCGCCAGAATTTCCTCCCTCCGTGTGCAGATCAGATCCGGCCCAAGGTCCACCTCAACGAGTGGTCCGTAGCGGGTGCGGATCACGCCGAGGGCTTGAAAAGCCTTTACTCTGAGCTCCACGCTAAACTTTGGTACGACAGGTTCTGCATCGGTACTGATGCATCGAAAACTACTCTCAGGACGCAGATCGGCATCGTCATTCCTAGCGAGGGTATCCGGGAGACTTGGCGTCTCCACGACGCCTGCAGCGTTTTCACGGCAGAGGCTATCGGGATTCAGCGAGCACTGATGATCGCCTCTCAATATAATCGTCCGACCGTAATTTTTTCAGACAGCCGCTCTGTCCTGCAGGCAATTACGAACGTCTCTTTCTCATCGACGGCCATTATCTCAGACATTGCATCTATTGTCAGCAGGTTCCCCGCCCCCCTGGACCTCGTTTGGATCCCAGGACATTCGGGCATTCAGATTAACGAAGCGGCCGATAGGGCAGCCAGTCACACCGATCTTACTGGTTCCTGGCGCCATTCCCTTACCCCGAGAGACCTACGTCGGTTCAACAGGGACAAGATCGTGCTCGCCCTCACCGACAATTGGTCGGCTGCTCTCCGGCACAAGGGGAGGGAGCACCTCCGGCCGTTCTCTCCTTGGCCTTACCATCTGGCCTCCTCGCGCCGTGCGGAATCGCTTTTGGCGAGGTTACGTACTAATACGGCGCCTCTTCAATCTTTCCTTTTTTCTCGTCACCTTAGCCGCTCACCGGACTGCCAGCACTGCGGGCAGGAGGAATCCCCCGATCATTTTTGGCTGGTGTGTCCGGCGTACAACGAGGCCCGTCGGGAGTTGGGCCAAGCCCTTTCTTTGGACCTGAACCAGACTCGCCACCTCAGCCAACTTTACTGGCCACACGCGGGTTTAGACCCGAGCCACTACATCTCAGCCCTTGAGCGGTACATATATAAGACCGGCCGCTTCGCCTAACCACCAGGCGGCGCATCGGAAGAAAAGCCGACAACGGCCATACCTTCCAACATAAACCCACGAACAAGAACAAGAACAAGAATATAAGGGTATCTGCTATTTTGGAATATTTTTTAACTTGCTTAGATCATAGAGAAAACCGAAATTTTCAAAATGTTGATTTAAAGTCATAAATCTCGAATCCATATTGCTTATTATAGAATCAATCATGGTGTTAATACCAAAATCTGTTTCATACCGGCTTTTGGGAGACTGTATAGGTTGATCGCTGCCTTCATAATCGAACATCTTTTTCTTTTTGGCTACCCTTTCATTTTTAAAGCCTTTTGGCCTTTCATAACTGCTATTCTCAATAAATTGACGAGCGTCAGACAAGCATTTTTCGAATCCAGCGTGAAAGTAACGTAAACAAACAGAATGGAAAATCCCCAGCTCTGGCTGGCGGGATTCCCCGCGATAGCAACGCAACGCCAGCAAATGTTGCTAGACTAAATGAAAAGCAAATTTGGTATGCCAATATATTTATCGTTTTATGACGAGTAAAATTTTTTCATAGTGGCGGTGACCAGACCCTAAACACTGGAGTTGGATCGGAAGTTCACGCTTCACTCGGACGGGCCGGCAGCAGGAGTTTATTCCGGGTTTTCCTCCTTGCAGATGATGCATGAATAGGGGCCAGCTTCCCATCAAAGTCCTCTTGGAAGGCATTCTATCCCCCCTTCTCGCGTAGGCCGTTTGCTATAAGGCCGGCTTTAGTCACTTCGTGACCTCTCTCCTGTCTTCCTCGCGTTGGCCGTCTTCTATAAGGCCGGTTCTTGGGTTGCCGAGCGATCACCATCCTGTCCTTCTGGAGTACAAGCGAATAGCAATACACTCCTCTATCGAGAATGAGAATAAACAGCAATGAGTAAAATTTTTTCGTTGCGTTCACGGCTTTTAAGTAATACATAAACCTTCGAGGCACGAGGCCCCTCGGACGGCGAGGCTGTAGGTGGTGGCCCACGTCACCCACGCCTTACACTGCCTCTGTGTATCTCTTACCATGCTTGAACCAACTTGAACCTTAGGTTGAATGCTGTAACACCTATTAGTGTCTACAACCACTCCACTATTTAATTTACAGAAAATTTTCTATTTTTCTTGATCAGAAGAAAAATAGAAAATGACAGATTTCTCTTTCCCCAAAATTTGAATTGAATGACAGGTTTGGACATCAATGTTCCATCCACTAAACATTTGTTTACATCAACTTCTTTTTTTTGTTTGTTTTTTTTAAACTTCTCTCATGCCCATGAATCCTTTGTTCTAATGTTTGACACTGAATTTTTTTTCAAAATCTTCAATATTTTTAGATTGAATTCTACAGGATTACTGTCCATGAAAATTTCCTTGACTTTTTACTAGACTTCCCAGGACTTGAGTAGCAGACTGAAATCTTTACCATCTCTGACGGCATTAAATTCCAGTTTAGAAATCCATATTTTTTTTATTTCTGAGTAAAATGACTAGCGCTTGCTGAACATACCAGTTCTTATTAGAACATCAAACTTAAGCAGCAAAGGGTCTAGAACAGAGGTGGCAAACATATGGCATGTAAGGAGAAATTGTGTTGCATGTAACATATTATATGATTTCAACTTTCATCTGTGTTTTTCATCCTTTTCTCAATCAGCTTTTTTACATTTACTCTTATTAAAGCATATTTGTTTAATTTCTTTAAATATCGTTATTCAAACTCTAAAAGTTTAGCATGCATAAATACCTTTAAAGCTACATATGCTTAGTGGCTCTGGTCAATCCTAAGTGGAGGCAATGAAAAATTTATGATAAAAAGAAAATTTGACTGTTTCTTGTTCAAGGAACATTTTCATATCACATGGAGTATCATTTTGCTATGGGAATGATAAACTTGAAGAACAACATAGTTTTTGTTTCATCAAAAATGCTTTCAAACCATTCCAGTTCAAATGATTATGAATTAATGATGAACTAAGATAATTTAAAAGCATTTCTGATGAAATATAAAGAATAGATTTTATTAATATAATAAATTTAACTGATTTTAACGTACAATTTAGTTAGAATTAATTGAAGAAATAAAAACTTTTCTTAATGTTTAACATATTCATTGTTTTGTAATTCATTTGTAGAACAACTTTTAACATTAATATTTAATTTAAAATGAATAGCATATTTGTAATGATGCTTAATTTCAAAATTGGACAGACACTATAAAAAAAAAACACTATGAATCATTACATATTTTATATAATGACTCAGTAATTTTTTAATAGAAATCTGTTATTTGGCTTTACAACTGAACACCAATATTAAATGGCTATTCGTTTTAGATTAGCTTTTAATGTTTAAAGTCATGATTTACCATTGAAGACAGAATTAGAAAATGCCAAAAATGGAATTAAAGATAAAAAAAAAGTCAAACATTTTGAATTATGGCTGACTGGGCTGCAATTTGAAAAATTGTAGACCTATAAATTCCCACTGTCATCTGTGCTTCCTTAATCTCAAGAATGTTAGATACATGAAAGTCAAAACCAGAAAGTCACATTATTTCAGTTCAAATCTTTTCTCCTGAAAGGAGTTAGAACAATAACTGCACAACACCATTGCTAACAGGAAAAGTATGATGTACAGGAGCAAGACACTATATTAATTTGAGATGGAGAGCATGTATTTTAAATTTTAAATAAATTAAAAATTGCAGCCCGGTATTGGAATGATGTCACAATAAATAATTGCTCGTTAAGTTTTATTATTATCTCATTAAATTTGACATCTAGGATAAGTTATAAGTTTTTAGTGTAACATCCATTGTACTTTATTAAAAGGTAAAAAATATCTCAAATTTTTTACTAGTTATAGGACAGACTTGACTTCTATAACAATATTCAATATTGTTATAGAAGGATCACCCTTGAAAATTAAAGAAAATCACCAACCATTTCACCACTTAATCTTTTTGCATCTCCAGTAGGGTCAGACTTAATGACGATTTTACTCATTATTATCATTT
Organism: Centruroides vittatus; assembly: GCF_030686945.1. Taxonomy (NCBI): domain Eukaryota; kingdom Metazoa; phylum Arthropoda; class Arachnida; order Scorpiones; family Buthidae; genus Centruroides; species Centruroides vittatus. The sequence continues at coordinate 8,429 of NW_027122036.1, forward strand.
ACAATTTTTGTTTTTTATAAAACTCATCTCTACCCTCAAAATTAAGGTTTTTGTAATAGTTAAAAAATATCAAAAGTTTTTAATAAAATATGACAACAAATGGCACCACCAAAATTTTAATTATTGCTGGTCTATTAAATGAACAATTCAGAATAATATATTTGATCACAATGCTTAAACAGTATTTCACATGTTCCGACATGTCAAAATTTTTATGCTTTAGTCAACTGAAAAATGATTAATGTAAAAAAATGTTACCCCCAAAAATTTTCCAATTTTTCTGCATCAATAACAAAATTTCCAATGTGAAAATGCTGGGTGGTATTGCACAAAAACTACTTTCCTGTCAAAGTTGTCATGGCAACAAAGTTGTCAAGGCATCACTAGGTGTCTGGTGCACAGGACTCCCCCATTGCTCAGGAGCTCAATGTTCTACTGTTTTTTGTGACATGTTTTGTAATTCAATTTCATGCTGAATGTCAAAATAAGCAGACTAGGGTTTTTATTGTCACTTTAATAAAATTATCGTCAAATGGCAATTTTGGTTCTGTGCAGTGTGACCTCTGCATAATTAAGGTTAAATCATTTACTTTTTTATAATGAATTGTTTTCTATGTTATTTTGGATTAATTTCAAATTTTTATAATTTTTGATTTTATGTTTTATGTTAAATATTTGAAAATTGGAAGAGATTAATTACAATTAAAATACAACTTTTATGTTTAGATAACATTCTATTGGGTTGTTCGGAAAGTTCGTAGCGATTTTTAAGAGAGATAAAAGAAATTGTTTTAAAACTAAAAATATACTTTTATTCCATTATGTTTGCGCCATTGTTTTTAATGACATGTTGCCATCTATGGGGCAGCTTCATGATATTCTCTTCGTAGAACTTTCCAGTTTTTTCCGCGAAAAACTGATCCATGTGGTTTTTGCAAGCTTCCAAAGTATGAAAGTTTTTATCATGAAGGGAATTTTGTAGAGAAGGGAACAAATGGTAGTCTGACGGGGCAAGGTCGGGTGAGTAAGGGGGGTGGGGTAAAACATCCCAGCCTGGTTCCAATAATTTTTGCTGTGTTCGTAAAGACGTGTGAGGTCTGGCATTATCTTGGTGAAACACAATGCCTTTTTTTTCTATTGGCCAGTACCGGACGTTTTTCTTTAATTGCCATGTTCAGCTTATCCAATTGGGAACAATACTTATCAGAATCAATTGTTTGATTCTGTGGAAGCAGCTCGTAGTACAGGATTCGTTTTCAATCCTACCAGACAGTGAGCATGACCTTCTTTAGATGAAGACTGGCCTTTTTTATTATTGGTGATTCATTTTTCTTACCCCATGATTGTTTTTGGCTGATGTTATAAATGATCCACTTTTCATCAACTGTCACTAAACGCTTCAGAAAAGGGTCATTTTCATTTGTCTTTCAAGAGAATCACAAATGGAGATGCGATCCAATAAGTTTTTTTCCGTTAAGTCGTGAGGTATCCAAATGTCGTAACAATTCACGTATCCGAGCTTCTTTAGATGTTGAAATACAGTACTGTTTGATGACTTCACTATGTCTGCAATCTCTCGAGTTGTGTAATGAGGGTTTTCATCCAATAATGCTTTGATCAGGTCTCTTCAATAACAGGAGGTCTTCCTGAGCAAGGAGCATCTTTAAGGCTGAAATTGCCCATTTTAAATTTTGCAAACCACTTTTGAACAGTTGATTCTGATACAGCACTCTTACGATAAACATCACATATTTTTTTTGCTGTTTGTACAGCATTTTCGCCTTTATGAAAAAAGAAAAGAAACAAGTGTCGATAATGCACGTTGTTCGCATCCATTTTTGCAATGAGCCAAATTAAACGCTATTTGAATAATCTTAACAGTTTTTTTGTAACGGACGCGTCTCAAGGGTAATTTATTGTAATATTCATTGGTTTGTACAATTCTAATAATTTTTGCGTCAATCGGTGTCTCAACTGTCGGCTATCAAAAATCGCTACGAACTTTCCGAACAACCCAATAATAAACAGTTAAACTTTTTATTGCAAACATTTTAAAATAGTTATTAAAGCTTTTATGAAATTAATGAATCAATAACTAATCATTTTACATAGTTTCATTTTCAAAATACTTTTATACTAATATTTTTCTAATTTATTTTCAAACTAGAATAATTTTCAAGAAATTAATTTAATTTTATAATCGAACTACAGGAAAAAGTAATTTATACAAATACATTTTTAATAAAGTTTTGTTTGTTATTTCTTTCTTCCAAATGGATCTGACCATATCTTCATTCCTGAAATAAAAATTTTAAAAAATGTTATGTAAATAAAAAATTTTGTTGGTGTATGTCCAAAACTTAAGGACAAAGGCAATTGCTAGCAGTGATAACTATAAAAAATCACAAAGCCAGTCAGTGGCAATTTGCATAGGTGTATGAACAAAGCAGATGGTGAATGCATATTCCATATTGACAGGTCTGTCTGGGTTTTGCTCAGCACTTTCTATCCATTCTCCATCTATGTTCAACTGCTGCATGTGTCTTTTTCACCAAACATTTATATTTATTGCTTTGATTTATAAAATCCTACAAGTTGTTGTGTATTACTTGGTGTTAGATGTCAAGTAATACAGTTTTTGCCATATTTGTTTGCATTAATCTACAGTTCTCTCTATTTATATACAATTGCATCTGCCCTTAAGTTTTGGATACAGTTTTAATATCACAATATAATTTGACATTAAAATGCATTTTATTTGTGTTTAAAAGACATTATTTACATATATAAACATCTCAAAGCCCAATGTTATTAATGAAAGTTAAACAATTGGCGTAATGAATTGGCCAATTTTTCCACTACTATTAATGATTAAATTCTGAGTAATTTGGCAAAAGGTAGGCAATAGGTACCATCTCTTATTAAATTTAATAATTATAATTAAATTAATATTTTATTAAATAATTTAGAATATTCTAGAAGAAAAGAACTGGCCTGGAGTGGGACTTGAACCTGCCACTCCTACTTACTCCTACTGTGAATGCGTTGCCAGTTATGCTGCCTGGACCTCCATCCAACTCTTCACTTCCAAACATTTAATTTTAGATATAACCATCCACAGCTACTCATGGCACCGTACTATTCTAAATTATTTAATAAATACTAATTTAATTATAATTATTAAATTTAATAAGTGATGGCAACTAATGCCAACCTCTAGTACCAAATTACTTAGAATTTAATTGTTAATAGCAGAAAAATAGATCTGATTCATTATTGCAATTGTTTTAACAATTTAAAATTAATTTTTCAAAATCTACAAAAGAAATACCAATTAACAACAATCTTTATTAGCTAAAATCTAACTGATTAATGAAAAATACAGATTAATCCAATATTTCCTGTGATTGTTTGATGTACTATACATACCATAGTACTAATAATCAAATCTTCAAGATACAGTAAAATTCTTAAATGTTTTCAGGACATGCAGCAGGGTTTTGTGAGACCTGTACTACATTGGAGCTACTAGAAGATCTATAACATCAAGGATAAATGAACACAAAAACAGAATTCGGAAAACTAATCCTACTAGTGCATTAGCAACTTATGTGATTTCTGACCTGGGTTTCGACTCAATTGATTGTGCCTGACAAAAAGTACAAAATAAAAAGCAAATCAAATATACAGAAACTCAGCAAATCTACAAAGCATTTTCAAGGAGGCAAGCATTAATTACAAAGACCACTAATTAAACTCAATGTACTAAATGAACTATCAAACCACCTTCTGTTGCTGAGAAATTTTATTATTAAACAAACACAAACGTTTCCAACCTAATTCAATAGGCCATCTTCAGGTGTAACTGAATTCGAATGCCTTTTCAAAATGGAACATTTTAATAAAGGATTATTCGAACTCTCATATTTAAATTTAAATTAGATAAATTAACATTTAAATACAAATATAAAATATTTTAAACAAATGCAAAAGAACATAAATAATAAAATATATAAAAATGCATCAAAACATAGGGCAAGTGCAGACTAAGAATTCTTATATTTTAAAAATGTTCTTTTATGCAGAATTTCCATGCATTTGGCAGTCTATCTGCATCCCTGGCATTTATACAATCATCTTTTAATTTACTTTTATAAATTTCAATTTTCTCTTGGCTCAATGGTAACGAAGTGAACTCATAACTCTGAGGATACTTGCTTCATTCCATTTAACTTTGAAGTCCTATACTTGTGCCATACTGGACAAAACCACATTGCAGTACCTCTTTTCAATGTCATACTTGTGCTCTTTGAGCCTAATTGCCAGATTCCTTGGGACCTCAACATAGCTCTTCTTTATTCCTAACTCCTGACTTTCAAATGGAATTCGGTATATGCTTGCTTTTTCTTTTTGAGCTTATCTTTATCATTTCTCAAAATACTGTATAAATTAGGAGCCACTTTGAAAACTATTTTGGTGTGTTTTTTGCCATTTGATGATTGATTTTTCAAAATTTTATAAAAATTTCAAAAATTAATCATTAAATGGAAAAAACCATTTTTTTAAAGTTATTTTCACTATGTTTTTTTTATTTGGATATGTTAAAATAAATAAATAAATTTATATGTTTCTTTAAACATAACACATTTTATTGAGATACAATGATTTGAAAAGAAATCACTGTAATCATTGTAGAAGTATGCATGGAGATTTTCTACAGAGGCTTAAAGAAAGTAAAGTGACATTCTGTTAATGCAGCAACACAGTGCTGTGTTATCGAATATGCCACCTGATTGGACAGTGAAAGTTCCCTAGACATGATTTTACATATCTTCATATGTAAAAATATGTAACTGTACAAATTTGTCTTTTAATTTGTCTGTTTAACATGCCATTTAAATTTTTCCTGGCTATTCCTACCCTTGGTTGGCTTGAAACAAGAATACATTATTCTTATTTTGTGCTTTGTACACGTTTATTACATTTAAATACAGAATACTTTAATTATCAAAGTACACGAACAATAATGTACTGTAGCTGTTTCTGTGATAATTCTGTTGATTCCAAGTGCGCTAAATATTTCTTCTTCTCATATCAAACCCATGCACTAATGTCTTTGAAAAGTCTAAGAAAATCACGAATAAGCTAACTGGTTTTAATTAGCACAAAATCATGTCATCTTGGCATTTGCCATCTCTAAAAAGAGAATCTGCACCCCTTTCCAAAAACTGTATGTTTTGAGTGCCTTTACATGAAAATCTTAACTCCAGACTACCCAATGACAAGCTCAACATGCTGGCTTATTAGGTTTGCTTACCATTGAATTCATGGAACCAAGACACTGTATTAATCAAACTTGTTAACATTGAAATGCCTGTTCTTGCCTATTTTAAGAAAAATTTTTAGTTTAAATTTCTTGCTTTTCATTTGAATATTTAGCACAGAAGTCACTTCTAATTTGTGTCCAGTACAGGAAATTTTTTTTGTGGTATCTAAATTTTGTGTTTGTATTTTTAAAATTTAAAATAAAAACTACTGTTAAATTCTTGTACTGTCATTCAGTCTACCATTGAAATGTATATAGGATGACAGTATTACATTTATCATTTGTCTATCACTTTTTTACCAATTTTGAAAAAAATTAACTTTATATATACAGTCAAACCCCCATTATTATATACAGTAAATCATTTTGCATTAGCCATGACTTTGTATATGAATCAATAATGTAATATAATAATGGGGGTTTGACTGTATATATAAAGTTAATTTTTTTCAAAATTGGTAAAAAAGTGATAGACAAATGATAAACATAATACTGTCAACCTATATACATTTCAATGGTAGACTGAATGACAGTACAAGAATTTAACAGTAGTTTTTATTTTAAATTTTAAAAATACAAACACAAAATTTAGATACCACAAAAAAAAATTTCTTGTACGGGACACAAATTAGAAGTGACTTCTGTGCTAAATATTCAAATGAAAAGCAAGAAATTTAAATTAAAATTTTTTCTTAAAATAAGACACTGAATTTTTATTAATTTTGGAACTGCTCTTTACACTTGCACCCAACTTCTGCCATTAGAACTAGTACATTGTATGTTACAAGTTTTTTTTTTATTATACATCTAAACAAAACATCCTGTATTAAGTCATTCTGAAAAATTTAGAAATTATGCTATGAAAAAGTAAATATTTTTTATTTTTTCTTACTTTTTATGATTTTAGAGTTTTTTCTGTTTTCAAAAACATTGCTTTAAAGAATAGAAGAATTTTTCATCTACCATTTTCAGGAAATGCTATATCTATCATCAAACTACATCAAAACATCTAAAACAATGAAAATTTTAAATTTCTGAGGTAACAGTTTATTCTTTAATTATTTAGTAGTATATGACTGAAAATACTGCATTGCATATTAAATTAAACTTTGGCTGCTATTATATTAAGGATCAGATTATACATATACTGTACATTATGTTTGGGAGAATCCATATTAATATTTATCTTAATATTTACCAATTTCTATTAAAATTTGAATATAATTTATGAATAAAAATTATTTTTGATTTTTCTAAAAGGACTATTATCTTGTTTATTATAAAAACATTCCTATTTTGATAAAAAATTACAAATTACAATAGTATCAGCTAGGGATATAGGTAGCCACATGGCAGTATTTCCCACACTAATACTCTTCTACCCCTCCTGAGTTTAAAAGTAAACTATGTAAAAAGTCACAAGCAGTTGACCACTAGATGAAACAATAAAAAAGGTACATCAAAGTATTAGACTACATGAACAGCCATAAAGTAGAGAAAAATAAAATTTAATATTTGTTTTTTTTTTTATTGAGCATCATCATGTTAATCATTGGTTTACATATGAAATGCAAGGTGCTACCTTATTAGTATGGCAGTTCCTTGCACAATGATGTGTTGCTAGCAATATTGGACTATTGTGTTTTCATGGTAGTCCACACCTATATATGCTAAGTCTATGCAAGCCGTCAGCATCAAATGTGGATGTCAAATTTCTGGTTACATATACCAACAACTGCCATAAATGATCAGGTTGAATTTTGGATAACTGATTACAGAAATAAATTTGGTACTAGAGCAAGGTGCCATCTCTTGTTTTAACAAGAGATGGTGCTTAATGCTTAATTTAGCCTTTTGATGATTAATTTTCTTATCACATTATTTGTGTAACAGTATAATGCAATAATAAAAGATTGTTATAATATTTAACAGAACGAAAAAATCTGAAAAATATAAAGAAAAAAAAGATCAACTTGGAAGCCTTTTGTTTAAAATGGGATAATTTCCATTGTAAGATTCCATCATCAGAAATTATTCAATCACTTATAAAAAAAATCAATGCAATTGAAGGGCAAAATCAATAATCCAAAATTGATTATAATGATCAAGAAGAAATATTACAAGTAAATAGGCAGGCTACCAGCTTATTCGTCACACATTTCTGGAAATATCATCACTCTAACCTAAAATGCTATCTTCAGAAATGTGTTGCCCCAAATACATGTTATGCTGATATATCATGTTCATTAAGTTAAAAATAAATAATAAATGGTATAAATATTCTTCAAAGAAGGTAATTTTTAGTAATCATTGATTACATAATTTGATAATTTATGATTGTTTATATTACGGTACAGTATGTTACATTACAATAGTGACCATTTTTCATATTAAAATAATCAATCTATAAGAAATTTTATAGTTTATTGCTAATTTCTTTTAAATTTGACATAAAATACAACTGTTTAAGAAAAAATCTTTGAGATTAAAAAATATTCAATATATTAAATATAAACACAGTAGAAAAGGGACATTAAATCTTCAAAGACACATACTAAGACATAAATCTTATTCAAGATACTTTTTCTTAATAACTTAAAATGTTTCAAATGTTCGCACCTTTAAAATCAGAATACTGGATATTTGAATATCATTTTAACAAAAGAAGAGTAAATATATAAAAACAATTTATTAAATACTTATAATATAACAGCAATATTTTAGAAACTGTCTACTAATTAAGCAGAATTCTCAAGAATACAACAACAAGAATAAAAAGAGAATATGAAAATGAAAATTTCACCATAAGTAATCAAAAGAATCATATGCCATTTAAAATTCTTAATTTAGAACCAGTACTTATGATTATTATTTATAGTTTCATTTTAACAGAGTTTATAACATCATCATCTTACACAATTACTTAGCATTACATTTCTTAACAGTATGACAACTAGTCATATGATTTACAAAACAATACATACAGGAAAAAATATATTAATATATAGATTATAACAACAATGAAAAAGAATTAAGGAAAAACTAAGATGCAAGATAATAAATTGGCAATTCTTCAAATACTTATTAAAAAGCATTTAATACATTTATTATTTTCTCCTATATATCAAAATAAAAAGAATAAATATATAAAAAATCTCTCAAAATTATGGAATAATTGTTTAATTAAATAAATAAAATTTTGTTTAATGAAAGATGTTCAAATTCCAGATTGTCTATGTAAGCTTCAAAGCAGAATATTTAAAAATATAATATGATAAATATATATAATAGAATTCATATAATAAATAAATGTTAATTGGTAATTATAACTTAAAATAATTTATTCAAACTTTCCAAGGAAATTAAAATCAACATTCTGTAATTTTCCTTAAAAATTTTCTGTATTAAACAAATATTTATTCTCTGCTTTATTACACTAAAAATTTGGAATTTATTCTCCGAGTTTACTCTTAAAATATTAATTCAATCAAATTAAAGATATTATGTCCACCAGTGGCCAAGTAGTTCTGTCGCTAAACACTGGGAGTTCGGTCGCGGGTTCGCACTGTGCTCGGACGGGCTGGCCATGTGAAGTTTTCCAGGTTTTCTCCACGTTTGTAACACCTGAATAGGGGCCAGTTTCCCTTACAAGACCTCCCAGAAGACATTTCCCCTCAAGTAACATCGTGCACCAGAGAAGGCAACGGGGAACCACTCTGGTTGTAACTTCCCCTTATTGGGATACACCTTGGCACCTTAACTAACCACTTATTAACCTGTGCCAGGTGATCGCCGACATCAGGATTTCTGATATGGCATGCAGAGAGAGAGAAAGATATTAATCATAATGTCTAATAGCTCCTTTAGTGGATGTATCTTCTAATCCTATAATGTCAACTACAATTATGAAATAACTTATATAGAACAAAGTAATTTTATTTTAAAAATAATTTTTTGTGAGGTAAAATTATGATAATCCAAATAAATGTATTGTAAACATTTAAAAGTATTCTATTTAGTAAGATATGTAATGATAATTGTGGTATATAAATGATAGTGAATTAAAGAGACTTGTTTGGATGAATAAATAAATTAAAAGCAGAAACAAATTATACAGAAAAAAGACAACATTTATACAAAGTGTGGTAAAACAATTAAGGGAAACGTGTTATTAGACAATTTATTAGGTGCAAACTCAATATAACAGGATTATAAATTTTACATTTTGTTCAACTACTTGAATTGGTAAAGCAAAACCACAAACATTTTTATATAAATCACAATTTTCATTAGTATAAAATATTTTAGCAATTACATTAATTATTTTAATAATTTGCTTTTCAAACTTAATTACATTATATAAACAAAACTTAAACAATTAATTAATAGAAACACACCTTGACATTTCAGTAAAAGTGAATTTAATTGAACAAATGTTTTTTTGGACAATCATTAAATTGACATCATCAGGTAATGTATCTGAAACATAGGATAAAAATAGAACAACATTGTTATATCACATTTATTTTTGCTGAAATATCAAGGTGTGTTTTCTATCAAAGACATTGGAATCATTTCCAACTGATTTCCAAAAGTTTAGTTCTTAAATCATACTGTATGTACTGTACATATTTTACATTTTCTAATACTTGACTTCATTATTCAATAATTGTATTAGTCTTATCATGATTAAATTAGATAATATAGTTATCAATTACACATCTTGTTTGCTGTATTACTTAATTTAATCAAAGTAAACATTGGTATAATTATTGCTTAATGTGATCAAGGTATTAATATACTGTATGTAAAAGTTACAATACAGTATAACATATTTCAACATTTACTTAAAAATACAAATATATTCAATGCTTTAATTCATAGATTTATTCCTATGGTATCAACTCTAAAGGGGTGAAAGAATTCTGGCCCCTAATAATATTTTAAGTATTGCCATACCCCTAAAATTGAAGGATAAAAATTGTTTTTATTCTTCATATGATGATTTTTAAAAATCTCAATGATAAATTTGTCAGTCACAATAAAGAATTATTCCAATCAGTAGAAATGCTTCACTTATAACACAATATCATCATAATTTACAAAACATGACACCACATTTATTATTTATACATTTAGACAACTGCTTTTCAAAGAGACCAAAATTTAATTCCTGATGAAAAAACATTTTCAGCTAATAGTTAGCTATTCTGTTTTAATCATTGATACTTTTCAATGTTCTAATGTTAACTTGCACCAAAGAGAAGTTTTTAAAGTGTTGTTGATTGAAACTGAGGACTACTAAGTAGTAGCCAAAAATGTTTTTTTCATTTTGTTTGCCAAAAGTAAAGTTTTGGTTTCCTTACAAGGCATAAATAGTGCATATAATATGTATCTTGAAATTAATGCCATTTACCTTAAGCTACAGTGTTTATTTAACTTATGTACAAGTCTGTCCTCAAGCACCTGGTTGCAATCTAAATTTCATTTAAACAGTAGTAGCAATATAAGAAAAAAATATATATATTACTACACAGTTTACAAAAATCCTAAAGCAAAAACTCTTAAATTCTTAACATAAAAGTAAAACTGCAATTAAACTTCTTTCCAAATCACATTGTTTTTACATTAATTACTGTACGATCTATTACATATAAAGAAACATATAATAATCAAACTGCAAAATAAGTTGCAATAATTGTCCTATTGATTTGCCATCCCCTCTTTGAAAACTAGAATCTTACCATCTTAGTGGCACATTATCCTACGAGCAAAAAGTGCAATTACCCAGTCTCCACCGACAAGGGGCCCCAAATCAATCTTTTATAAACTCATTACTATATAGTACTAAAACACTTTACAGAATCTTCTTAAAGTGTTTTAGTACTATATACTTACGCTTCAAATAGAAGAATTGCACGTAAAACTCATTACTGTAGTAAGAATATTGAAATTTAAAGTCGGGCCTTAGATTGCCAGCGTGGTGCAGAGTGCAGTGCAGAACTTAACCCGCTAGAGACAGTGTTAAAAAATGAATGAGAATACCAGGGGAAACATTTGAAATTGACACTGTACACGGAGCCACCTAATTCAGATTTGCCCGTGCCCCACAAAGTTACGCGCCACCGTACCATCTCATCTATTTTAAGATACTCTCTAAACTAAAGCCACACCACCATTAAATGCAACTACTTAAGAGCATTGTAAACTCTGTTTCTATTTCAAGTAACAGGATGATTTTGCAGCAAACCACTCACAATGTTCAAACAGGAATAACAAACCGAGCCTGTAAAATAACAGATACTTGCAAAAAAAGATAATAAATAAACAATTCAACACAACATACCGCCAGGTTGAACAGCTTCTTGATCAATATTCCTTCTGTTTCTTTTCTGGATTTCCTCTGAAAATAAACAAGAAAAAAAGTCGTCAAGACGACGTCACAATTACAAAACACAACAAATAAAAAAAAATAAAAACAATACACTTACTATATTCGTCGATATGGAAATACGGATAAATGATGATTGGATAAATTGCTAAACCAATGAAACTTACAACACTCCCAACGAATACGCCATACTTCCAACCTTTCATAAGCATACCTTCCCGTTAAAATGAGATTTCCATCTTAAAACGCCGTTTATCTGGAAAGGTGCACGGGTTCGAGGCTATTCCGCTGGGCTGGGCTACGTTCGAAGCAACGGACGCGATGTGGTTAGGCTTAACAGAAGTGGATTGCGTCGTTGGTTAAAAAAAAAAGAAAAAGAACGAGAAAGACCTTCGTTAGAATTGTCTTTCGGTTTTTTCTTCTTTAATTCGTTGGATCCGATACGATATATTACAGGTGAGAAGTTCTATTCGGTTTTAATATACGTTTGGTTAAATATCAGGAAACGGTTCTAGAGTTAGATTTAGGCCTAACAACTCCATTCATTAAAAAGGACTTCCGGAAATATAAGGTTTGTTGTTTTGCTCGAAACAGATTATTTTCGTGTGTGAATTTCTTCGTGTTTAATTACAATTAAACCGTGTAAGGGTATAATTATGTTAATTATTTAAACCGGGACTTAAAACATATTATATGACCTTTTCTATCTTTTCGATAAATACAATTACTGATAATTCGATAGTAAATTTGATATCGAACAGATAATTTCATTTTTTTAAAATTAATTTACTTAAAACAAAACGTGAATAAACTCGACGAGGAGGAGGAGAACTCCCCCCACCACTTATTTCAAACATCAATTATAGAATTAAAATTTATCTAGAATTATTCAAATGTATCCAATTGCAATAATTCAAGAAAAAAATTTACAAGCAAATTAGTTTTTTTTTATTCGTTTATTTTTATTCATTCCTAAATGTTTTTCCATCAGCTGTTGGCAAGCATAATCCATTTCTAAATTTAATAATTGAGTAATTCGAAATGCTTTTTTTTTTCCGCTTATTTTTAAATTAAATTTTGAGTTTAGTTTCTGGTTATGTATTCGTGACACGAGAAGATGAGATGTAATGGAATTAGAAATCGTAACTGAGTTACAAAAGTGCTTTATACGCGTTTACGGTTATTCAAAATGTTAACCGAATCGTCTACCTCTGAAATCAAAAATATAACTTTAAATATAACTTAAATACACCTACGAGAAAGGAAATATGCCTATATTAAAATTACACTCTGCATTTTCGTATTTCTGAATTTTTAAGAAAAATTTAAGAATATTTGACGTAATAATATGTTAGGCATTTTCCTCCTTTACGTGTGTACGAAATTTATGAATAAATCTACACGTGTTACACGCTAAATAATTTGAGTTCGGCAGACTGTATTCAAATGGATATGAATCGTAATTGTAATCCTTTTTTTCTAGTACAGTGTTAAATATGTAGGATTGTTAGAATATTAATAAATTAATGAATTCGGTATAATGGCTTTAACAATAAAAGATACCTTATTAATGAAGCTTATCCTGTATACTGTACAAAAAAACAAGATTATACTTGTAGAAACGTCATCAGCGATTTCAAAGGGACAAAACAATATTATTTCGGTGTGATTATTTTCTTGTACTTTGTATCTGTGATTTTGGATAAATAATATGAAATTTTGGAAGAATATTATGAAAATAAATGGTTAAATGTATTTTTATAATAAGATTTTATCTTGCCTTTTAAAAAGTGATGGTGCTTAAAGAATACAATTAATCCCTAAAATGTGTATAAACATTTATGAATGAAAATTTTAAATATTTAAAAAAAAACAAAAGAATGTTTACTTATAAATTATTTTCAATGTCAAAAATAAAAATGTTTTAACAGGAAGTAATAAGAAATTTAAAATTTATTTTTAAATTAAACTTCTTGGTATTATAAAGCAAACTTTTTAATCAAATTATATATTATTAATCATTAATCAAATTTTTTTTAATGCTTTTCCTCGCATTGATGTAGTTATAGTGAACAATAATGCATAATATATTTATTTTATTATTCATTTCAAAAAAATACAATAAAAAATATTATTTGAACTTGGATTCATTAATTTTTTCTCATTAAGTGAGAAAAAAATAATTAGCATTGCCAGCTTGTTGTTACATTGTATAAATTTTGTTTTTGTTCCGAATACTTTTTATTATAAATGAAACAAATGTATATGGATTTTAAATAGAAATGATTTTAAAACTTTTAATGGTCTTTTTCTCATCTGTTTTTCAATGAATTATTTTTGAATTTAAATTAGTGTTTTCGGATGATTTGCATTACTAGTTAGTGTTACATTATATTTTATATACTACTTATTATGTTGTATGTTAATCAAAACACACACTATTAAATTAGAAATAGTTAATCAAAAAAACAATAATAATAATCCAAATTTATATATATATCATTTTTTATCTTGTTTATTTTTACCATTATAAACTAATCTGTGCATTATATAACTTTGCTATTCCTAATGATATAAATATTATGCTTTATGGATTTTGGAATGTTAAATACAGAATTTTCAAAATTATGTTAATGATCAGAATCGTTTCACCATCAAAATCAACTGTATTTTTTGCTTACTTCGGTACATTTTAAAATATTTATTTTTGCTAGTATCTTAGAATTAAAGTTTAAGGTATGTAAAGTTTTTTTTGTGTAAAAATTTTAATAACAGTTTTAATTGAATACCACAAAATTTGTCAACTAAATATACCAAAATAACCTTAAATGAATTTATCACATTTATAACAATTCAAGTTCATTCATGTAATTGTATGTCACACTACTAAACATAATCTCATTAAAAGGAAAGTCCAGAATTTTTGAAATAAGTGAGTCATCTTAAAAATAAAATATTTCATAAAATTGATGTTGTTATTACTATTGCAAAAATTTTTGAAATAATTTTTAAACATTAATGAGTGTTACATGTTGAGATATTGAGATGTATTTAGTATCAATGTATAGATACATGAAGACATTTAATTAATTAATAGCAAATACTAAATGTTATATACAACTAAGTAATTTAAAATTTATTTTGTATACTAGTACTTTTTTATATATCAACAGGACTTATTATACTGGAAAGTATGGATGCAGATATTTAGTCTTACAGATCATAAATAACATTTTTTATTTAGTTCACCTGAATAAATTTTAAATTAAGATAGAAAGGACACAATGGCATAATAATTAATTTATATACAACTAAGATTTATTTTATATTCATTACATTAAAGAAACACATAAATATAATTTTAATTAATACTAAATTATTCTCTGTTGAAACTGTGTCATCCTTTAAATTATATTTTAATAAAGTGAATGTGAAAAAGTCCAGTGTCTAGTATCAACACTTCATGGCATCTCAGAATATACAATACTAAATTCTTTAAGTTTGAATTTCAAAACTTTAAAATTCTCTGAAATCAATGAATTGGGAACATTGATGTTTTTTAAGTATTTTATAGTCAAGTCAATACATTTAAAATTGTTCATGTTTGTTCCAAATAAATTTGAATAGATCATATAATCTTCCATTGAATTTAATAATAACCAGAGATCTACAAAATCTGTTTTTTGTCAATAACTCATATTACATGTATTAGGCCTATAAGATGGTATAAATTATATTGTCATTTGATATATGTTCTTAATAAGCCACTATTCATAATTCATATTCAATTTCAGTTACATTATTCTAATCAAACATGAAAAGGTACTGTACATGGTGCCAAGATTTATTAATTTGTATCAAAGTATCAGATTTTGATCAGGTAAAGTATATACATTGAAATTTTAAAATATGTTTTTATTATTATTATTATAAGCCTTTACTATAATATTATTATCATCAAAAATAAAGATTTCAAGAAAATCAATTTTTTAGATAACTGTTCATTAAATAACTCAATATTAAAGTGAAATATATTTCATTCTGATCTGTTCTGAAAACAATAGTATATTTCTATCATTGATAATGTTAGTGTTGTTTATCAATTCAATCTTTAAATTTTATTACTTTTATGTAAAAAAAATTGATGCATTTATGAGAGTATCACTTACTGGACAAATGCAGATAGATTCACTTAGAAATTTATTTGTAAACAAGCTGAATTAACTTAACTATGATGTGCAAATAGCTATATTTGATTTTCAATTTCTCAAACTTCAAAAATTAGCAACTTACATTAATGCTTTCAAGTAGAAAACATTTGGCTTGATTTAATCATTGAAATGTGCTCTCTTCTTTTGTGTGAATTTTGCTATGATTCTTACTTGCATATGTGATAAAGGTAGTAAAAATATGAAAAAAACATTTTAAAAAATGTTGAAATGTTTGACATGTGATGTAAATTAAGAAGACATATATTATTCATAGTAATGAGATTAATAAATTATTAAATGAAACTAGTAGGAAAGACACAAAGTTACAGGTATACCTCGTCTTACGTCGGTAATTGGTTCCAGGAGAGGCGACGTAAGTCGAAATTACTTGTGTAGTTACGACGTAAGTCATAGTTTCAACTTTTGTTGTAACTAAATGCCAATAATGGAGGAAACGCCAATAATGAGCACTTAAAGACTGCTAAATAAGACGACAACACAAACACGGATGTTTTCATGTTTCATTCTCTAGGATTTATGATGATTATATTAACATTTATTATAAATGTACATATTTTAATATGATTTTGTGTGCTTCAATGCTTTTCTAGTGATATTACGACTTCAGTGTTTGTGGCGGACGGATTTAAAGTCAAATAAACTGACTTAAACTTGATTTTTATTTTTCCATATACTTTTTTGACAAACGACGTATAATCAGAAACGACGTAACTCGAGGTATACCTGTACACATTTATGAATAAAAAAAAATGCAAGTAATAACATGCTAATCTTAATGCATATAATGTATAATAAAAATAATTTTAAAAAATAAAAGGTTTAGTATTAAAAAGAAATTCATTTTTAAGAATGAAAAATCAAACTTGAATTGGTTTTCTTTCAAAGGGTACTTGACATTTTAAAATCAAATATAATTTTTTTGGTTCCAAATCTTAAACATTCTGTCCAATATACAAAGAATTATTTGAATTTTTATGCAAGTTTGATTGCATTGATTGTTTCTCTACTTCATTATTCTAAGTGATAAATGTAAAAAACTAGATGAGATAAAACTTGAGTTAATGATAACTTAAATTTAAAATGCATTTTTATTATCAATTTTTCATATTTCACAGATTGCTGTACAGTAAACTTATAATACCATGTATATGCATGAATATTAAAGAACTTTTGACATTAATGATGATAAATTTCTTTTAAGATTAGTTTTATTTTTGATCAAATAAATTATAATCTACCAGTTATGCTACACTTATTTAAAAACATTTCATTAATTTAACAAAATATCTTAATATATAATAATAATAATAATAATTTATTATTATATAAATGTGTAACAGTAAAGATTTTTACATGACTAGATAAATTTTCATTTTCTGATTTTATAATTAATGATCTAATTTTTTAGTTGATAATAGATTAGAAAAATCAGCTTGTCTAACCATAACTGAAACTATATTACTAAAATCTATATATTTTGATAAATCTCCCTCCTTCATTTAAATTTTTATTTTTATCAAATATATGAAAATTTTTAAAGTTTCTAAAAAAAACAGTTTAACTAAAATCCTGAACTTTGATAATTTTCATAAATTGCTATAAATATTTTGAAAGACTTTTTCAGATATCTTTGGCATCATGTTAGTTTGTTAGGTTTATAGGCTATCTCTATATAAGCAAAAGACCAAAGGAAGCTAGGATACAGAAAGATTCCTTGAGATATATTTTTCTGAAATTTGTTTGTGTTGAATGACTTGTGAAAATCTATAAAAAAAAATTAAAATCAAAATACTGAAATTTCAAACCTGTTTAAAATTAGTGTTTTTCTTTTTATAAAAGGAATTAAAAAAAGCTTACATGGTATGAGGTATGTTGCCAACGGGAGGTTAGTCTCTGATGTATATTTACAGCACATGATCAATGCTGCATGATTCACTCCAGCAAAACTAAACTGTTTACTAAATATATATAAATTTTAACATTTCTCTGGGTGAACAGTGAGAGGACCTTTTAAGATGATGTGGCTAAGTTTTAGGTGTGTCTGACTTAACTATAGTATTTTTCAGAATAAGAATGGAGTTGATGTGATGGATTGCAGATGTATATCACTCCATTGCCATAGCTAAGCAATAAAGGTAGTGGCAGTAAATACAGTAAAATAGAACAGAATAAAAGTTTTGAAAATATATTACATCATATGATATTATATGCTGTTTTTTGTTTTATTTTTTATCATCTTGTATTTCTTGCAAAAGTGTTGAAATTTCAAGCAGATTATAACAGTTTAAACATAATATATATATAACTAAATATATATATATATATATATATATATATATATAATTATTATTATTATTAGATACAGGTAGAAATATAGAAATATATGTTCTGATTTGTAATGCAAGGGAAAATAATTCCACATTCATATGTAGACTAATGAACATTAACTCCATTTGTTTTCTGAGAAAGGTTATAGATGCATATAAGGGAAATTTTAGAGCAGACTATTTTATCAAAGATCACTCCTAGATTTGGTAGTGTTCTATAATCCCGGTTTTTCTACAAGAGGGGAAAAATCATTCTTTGTATAGAGATGACTATAGTTATAACAGAATTCCATTGACATCTGATATAAATAACTAGTTTATAATTTTTGTTGAATAAAACAAAAAAAAAATGTTGTAAATTTTGACATAGAATACAACTAATATAATAAGAAATCCTCTTTAATTTGCAATGATGTTTTTGAAACATTTAAACTGTTTTAGTTTTAGCTACCTTGACATGTTTATTCGGAACAAACTAAATAGGACCATCTTTTTTATTAAGTTTTATGCTAATTGACATTGGAAAATCAAAAATAAGTTGTAGAAATCAGTTTATTTAATCATCTTTCTTATTACATTCAGAGTCAAAATACTTTAAATATAACAATATACAGTTTTATTTTGTGTAAATGATCATTCCATGTCAAGTGATCAAGTCACCTCACCTGACTATCTAGGATGCTACACATAATTTGAGCAAAATCTGATGATCAGTTGATGTGATTTGATCACTTGACATGGAATGGTCCAAGTTTAAAAAAAAAGTAAGTTTCAATTAATACAAAAATATGAAATTTTTCATTTTTAAATTTTAGCAAAAGTATTTATTATTTAGTTTCACCTTTTTTTTCATTTTAAGTGAATCTAAAATTATTACTACAGCAAAGTGTGATTATCCTAAACAAATTTACTACAAATAAAATAATCTAAAATGATATCAAATTTTGTTTATTCAGTAATCTTGTTGTTAAACCATTCAAAATTTTAAACAGAACATGTAATTTTGAACAATAATCATATATGGCTGTTAAATATTAACACAAAAAATACTCAATTTACTTTTGAAGAATTAATGAAGAATATAAAAAAATACTAACATAATGTTGATGAATTGGTAAATTAGTTTATAATCTGATTGTGTTGAACTTCTGCCTTCTGTAAAAAGTGCATTTATCATATTTCTACAGTAATCAAAATTAAATTATATTGGTGCACTCTAATCTTTGTAAACTATATTCTAGCTTACAAAATAAGTATAATTTTGTCTTTATCTGGAAGTTTTTAAGCAGATAGAATTCTTAAAAATTACCAAAGAAACTTTTTTCTAATTTTGTTTTGATGATAAATTTTTATTTTAGAATTTACCAAAATTGGAATCGTACTTTATAATTAAGCACGAATTACAATCTATCTTTATTTAGATGCTGATATATACAAATGTTAACAACAAGTAAACAAAATACATTAGATTTTATCTTGTTTGAACATTCTTAATTATGATGCAAGCAAAATTTTATTATATCATCTGTAGTGAAAAATATACCTGAAAAACATATCCAAAGTATAAAATCTTTCTATATAATGATGCACAGCTTAAAATCAATATACTACACAATAACTGTTCTTAAGTATTGGTTAATAAAACAATATGGTTAGAAACATAAATTATTAAATTGTAACTATAATGGATCTCATATGAAACCACAAGTCGTGCTTAAAAATTGACTTAGATTCAAATATAAATTAATTCTTAAGCATGATTGATAAATAGCAATTGATGATTACATTGAAGATTTTTCAATATTTGAATATTATCAGATAACTCTCAACATTGAAATTTTGTAAAATTTCTATTAATCTTAATTTTAAAATAAAAACACATATATGAATTTAAATACTCTTGATAGTTGTTAGGATTAATAATTAAACTGTTTAGAAAACTTTATAATTTGTACCTTTATAAGGTCTATTATTAAATAATAAATCCATTATTTATTAAATATGATTTAATTAATTAATAAATATTTTAAATCGTATATATTTCTGGATTTTAATAATCATATTTGTTTAATTTATTAGTTATTCAAAGGAGAAGGATAAATGGATCACATTAATCTTATTTATTTAGCAATTAAACATTGATAAAAATCAAATTATTTTCAGCCTCTTAAAAGCTATATTCAGGTATTGTTTCAAATCTATATATATAAAAACGAATGTGTCTGCCTGTCTGTTTTTGTGTTTGTTCTTCATGCATTATACCACACCATTTATCCAATTGCCATGAAACTTTGGGAAATTGTTTAATACACACCCGTGAAGGTTTCTGGCATATGTGAAGACCACCATTTCCCCCATTTCAAAAATATATTTATATATGGATTAAGGCTTTTATGTCCAACAGATGGCGCTAACTTTCGACGACCTAAGTTTGCTTTTCTGTGAGAATGGACTAAAGCAGATCATTTTCTATCTATCTATATAAATAAAATATAACGTTTGTTTGTTCCTACCGATTCCTTTGAAATTTTGACACAATGTTGCATTCGAATACGCATGTGTGTTTATATAATATACATGTTGAAATTCTCCCGACTGGGGGAGAGGGACAGGATTAAGGCTTACTGTGAAGTACTCTGCTTCTATTATACTATTTTACATGCGGTTTTTAATTACGTTTTAATAGGGTACGTCAAGAGAATGTACACTAAGAAGGGATTTTTTTGAAATTCCCCCCACGGAGGAAGTGTTACACATTTATGATAGATACATTTTGAGCCACAACAACGCATGGCCAGGTCAGCTAGTAAGATGATAAAATGAAAAAACTGTTTGATTTCAAACATCAGTTGTTCCACAGAAGAAAACAATTAAAGATACCCAATGTTTAAAACCAGAAAATAAAACCATTGCAGATTTCACGAATCTTCCATTTCCATAGTTGAACAGTGCCTTGGAATTTAAAAGAATTAAACCAAATTCAAAAGGCACTGTTCAAAAAATAAAATAAACATAACAATTAATGCCAAACCATAACTATCACTTAAAAATATATTTCCCATGTTGTGCAAATGATATGATTTTTAAAATTAATACAGTTGTCCTTCGTATATGAGTCCTTCATGACCTTACTTAGAGCAAGTGGAAAGTTATTTCAAATTACTTGCTTTAAACAGATTCCTCTTGTGGGGCATATTATATAAGCTTTACCCCATAGTACATAGTTACCCCAAGTCAAGTTGCATATGTAAAGTGCCATAGTGCATAACCCTTTTCTTCTTTCCTAATTTTTGTACAGTCATGTTTTTGAGTAGTGGTTGATTTGGCATTTGTTATTATTGTTGTTTTATTTTTAATTTTTTTTTAATATTATGTTTCGAATGTTAGCTATCACCTTTAAAATTCCAAAGCATTGTTCTACTGTAGAAATGAAGACCAGCAATGGTTTTTGCTAGTTTCAAACAGTGCACTGTTTATCTTTAATTTCTTTCTTCTATAGAGTGACTTAGATGAAAAAACCATTGGGGATTTCAAATATTACTCATCTTATTTGGAATGATGCCTGAAGATGGCTTTGGAGGCTGAAAACATCTGTTTTTATCAATGTTTAATTGCTAAAGTTATAGGGTTTGCATGATGTATTTAACTGTCATCTTTAGTGTAGGAGAGAGGTAAATTTAAATATAGTTTAAAGTTATCAATAATATACATAGGAAAATGTAGAAAATAGCTGATTTTCTAACTAGCTACTAATTTTCTTTTACTTCAAAGACTTATTACACCACAGTTCTTTAATTTGAAAGTTGATTAAGAGATTTTTTATTAAACCAGTATATATGTTTTAGGTTTGCCAATAACCTTCACCAGTTGATTTTTTTATGTATAATTGTATTTCCAAAATTTCATGTAACATTTGATTTATATGATAAGTCTTTTGATGTAATAGAAAATTAGTAGCTACTACCAGTAAGAATATTAATAATAAAACAGGACAAAAAGCAAATAATATAATAATAATCTTCAAGTTATTGTTATAAAAATGAAAGATTAAACTAAAAATATTACTTTTGGTTTTTTAAAAATATAAATCTTTTTAAGTTTGATAGTTGAAGCCAAAAGATTGCTAGATTAGATCAGGCTATAAAAGCAAGCTATTTAATTATTAATAGTAGCAGTAGTATATAGCCTGATTTAATCCGGAAATTGTTTGACTTTAGTTTTTAAATCTGATAAATATAAAGTTTAACATGGTTTCTACAAATATTTTATTTTATCAGTTATAGAAGTAAATAAGTACTGTAAGAGATTACTATTTGTTAGAATTGTTCTTAAAAGTGTTTTGATAGGAGCATCTGCAATGAAAAAGTAGTTTCATATGGGAGAAATAAGAGTGCTTGATCTATAAACTTAATCCATAAATATTTACTTTGACAGTTTTTCTATAAAGGTTATAATTGATTAAATAGTAGTTTAAGTAGACAAGTGATAATTCAAGAAAAAAGAGAGTAATAATAATAAAATGAATAATCATTCAGATTCATTGGCAGTCAATAATGAGAGGCAGTTATTCTCTGTATGTGTTTAAAGATTTAATGCTTATAATAAATAATAAAAAGATATAATGCCTTAAAAAATCACTGCATTTAGTTCCTATTCATCAATGTTTTTGTTGCCCATTACACTAACATAGTCACTCTGTGATAAATCACTAAATCTGACAGTTCTGTTTGTTACAGGACCAAAAAAGCAGCACTCTATACTTTAAAATTTATTGGATCAATACACAAACTTGGATACTGGATTGTATTTGTTAATTAAATGCTATTAACTATTATTAGCTTTTGTCGTATATTTCTCTTTTATGAATGTAGATCTTGAACATTAATTATTCAAGAATTTTCCATAAATTTACAATAATTTCTAATATTATATAATTTCATATGACTGTTGTACAAAAAGATCATTATTTAATTTTTTATCATAATGAAGAAAATATATTCAGTTTAAAATTTGTGGATTTTTAATTTGGTTTATCATCAACTAAACTCCACACTGATTTAGTTATTCCTTGCTTCAAGGTTAAATCTATTCTAGCTTAAAAAGATTTAAAATTGAGAATTAAGTATAAAATTTAGATAAAAATGTTTCTTTGGTATCTGTCTAAAGAGATATGTATAATATAAAACTTTCACTACATGTAACAAAGTATTAAGCAATAGGAACCTAAGAATAGTAATTGTGCAGTGTATTGATTTAAACAAAGCTGTGTTACATTATATAGAAAGATTTTTATACTTTGGATGTGTTTTTCAGGTATCTTTTTCGCTGCAGATGATATAATAAAATTTTGCTTGCATCGTAATTAGGAATGTTCAAACAAGATAAAATCTAATATATTTTATTTACTTTTTGATGCTGAATTATCTTTTTTCAGTATGTATGATTTCTGTACTTAAAGTGAAAGTTAAATATTTGTTTTAATAAAATTACTGTATATATAATATAAACTACTAAAAATGATTTGTTGGCATAATTATATTTTTAAAGTAGTAGATAAAATTGTACTAATAATAATGCTTTTTCTAATCATTAATTGTCAGTTTGTGGTTGCGATAATAAATGTGTGTTTGTTTTATGAAGTCCTTAAATAATAACTTTCTAAAAATTTCTGATGATGATATTCATTCTCACAAAAAAAAAACAAACAAACAAACATTAAGTAATTTGTGCTGGCACATGGCATGACTATCCCTTCCAATAAGCTGATGTGCCTACCAGTGGCTGAGCGGTTCTGTCGCTAAACACTGGGAGTTCGGTCGTGGGTTCGCACTGTGCTCGGACGGGCTGGCTATGTGAAATTTTCCGGGTTTTCTCCACGTTTGTAACACTTGAATAGTGGCCAGTTTCCCTTACAAGACCTCCCAGAAGACATTTTCCCTCAAGTAACATCGTGCACCAGAGAAGGCAACGGGGAACCACTCTGGTTGTAACTTCCCCCAGGATACACCTTGGCGCCTTAACTAACCACTTATTAACCTGCGCCAGGTGATTGCCGACATCAGGATTTCTGATATGGCATGCAGAGAGAAAAGCTGATGTATTGATGTGTTATAGATTATTACAGAAAGAACTACTGAATGGTATATTTGTTTAATTTCTAGTTTTCATTTTGCACTTAAATTTATATCTTTCTAAATCTGATTTTCTTTTTGGAGTATAAATATTAATGTTAAATATGTTGATTGTAGGTTAGATTAGTTACTTTTTCTGAGAATTGTAAATGACATTTGTAAACATTTGTTAAAAAAAAGTCTGTTGTTTTTTGTAATTTTTGATACAATTTTATATATATCAATTCAAATATATGTATATAATATAAACAAAAGAAACTAGAAGATTCTATTTAAAATAGAAACTAAAGTTATATGTGAAAGTGATATTATACACTTAAGGAGGTGTGGCACTTTTGTTTAGGAAATGTTTGAATTGTTTTGCAACACTAACCATCTCTTACATCACGTTCCTTTCACTATTTACTTAGAAGTGACTAAGAATGATGCAGAATTCTAAAGTAGCTTTCAGCAAGGAGAAACTGATTTCTCTTTTAAAGCTATATTAATTTATAATAGAGGTATGTTTTAAACAAAATTTTAATAACAGCTGTAATTTTTAAAAAAATTAGTGTGTGTGTGTGTGTGTGTATATATCTATAAATTAACACTAAATTACTGATATTTTTAGAACTAAATTTTCAGAAAAAAAGACTTTTATACTATATCCAATGATTTGAAAAACAACTGTTTCTAAATTTTGTGTTATTTTTCATGAAATTAAAAGAAATTTTTATATTTGATATTTATATTCAGTAAATAGTAGAAAAATTGCTTGGCTTAGCATTATCTGTTTTCTCTCTTCAAACACAATGAATTGATTTTAGAATTTAACATAATTAAAATGTGCCATTACAGTCATAAAATATTAAGTAGATGAATGTTAAAAAGTAAAGTGCACAGTCAGCTAAGCTATTTTGTAACTGACACTTTAAAATAATCAAATTGCAGATAAACTTAATACATTTTTAACATGTTACATAATAATAGGATATAATTAATATATATAAACATATATATAACTTTGCAGCTTTGTTATGTATAAAGAGTAGGTTAAATCATATTTTGTTTGATTAATATATAGTTTTGTATTGCTTAAAAACATGGAAGAGTGCATATGCATCAAAATACAAAAATATATAATATGATAAAAGATTAAACAGTTTAATTAAACAAGATGAATTAAAGTTACAGAATTTAAAATATTCTAAATAAACTTTTCTTGTTCTGTCAATAATAATCATTTGTAGAATTGAGATGATGATTCTTTTAATATACAGTAATACCCAAACTTACGCGATAGGTGCAACCAAGCAATAACCACGTAAGTTGAATTTCGTAAGTTGGTATAATTTCGCATATAAATACATACAAATTATTTTTAATTAATTGGGGCCGGAGACTAAAGAAAACAATAATTTAGAAAAAAAATGTTTAATAAAATCTTAGATAATACATATTGATAACAAATTATATTATTAAAATTGTAAACCGAAGTTATTTTGATGTAGAAGGCTTCATAAAATCTAACATTTGTCTGATGGCTCAAAGATTTTTTTTTCTCCCGCAAAATTTCCTCGTAGCGCACTAATAATTTTTTTATTTCTCGTTTTGTAGAAGAAATGCGCTCTTTGTTGGAGTCTATATTTTCTAAAATTTGTAACCCCTTTTCAATTGAACTGAGGCCTTCTGTCAAGTTTTCACAGAAGAATTTTTCGAGAATTTTTTCTTTACCTTTTATAATTGTTCTGACAGTCAATTCTGGTAGATCAAACTTCTTTGCCAATTCACAAATTTTCATTTTTGTATCGAAGTCTTTAATAATGTTAACTTTACATTCCAAAGATAAAGTTTTTTTTTTCTTGTTCGATGCAGAAGAATTAGTTCTACTTCGTTTGGATGACATAGTAGAGTCTCAAGTCTCCGTAGATATAACAAACAGAAATAAATAACACAAAATAAATTGTAGCTATGCGTCGATTCTGTGCGACATTTCCGAACATGTAAGCTGAACAATAGTGTGGGGGGAGTGAGAAAGCAAGAGTTGCATGGCGTTCAAACAAAAGACAAATCGTCGAGATTTGAAAATCGCGTAACTCCGGGTTCACGTAAGTTGAGGTATTACTGTATATTTTAATATTAAGTAAAGTACTTCTTTTAGCATTGGAAACTGAACTAAAATATATTGTTTAAGAAGTTCAGAAAATCAAAACCTAGAAAATTCTTGTACAGACTGTATTAAATGAGTACAAAAATTTTTGTACGTGTAATTGTTTGAACTGTTGTTACATAAAGACACATTAAATATTTTATTAAAGAATTAGCATATATTATTTGCATTTTAGAAAATAATCAATTTTATTAGTGGTAGATTATTAACAAATAACTAGTATTTTAAATTCTAATAGTTATGTGGAAAGAGTATTAGTGTAAAAGCAGTATGAGCAATTACTAATATAGAATTCTTATTGTGGTCCTTTTTTATTCTATTTTAAATTGAAATGAATCAATTTTATAAGTTATGTTTATTAAACTTTTTTAACTTTAATATAGACTATAATTTTATATATATGAATGATTTTATATTTTATACATGTGTGATTGTATTTAAACTTATACACATTATAGTCACAGAAACTTGATTCTGGATAACTTGACATTCTATAAAACTTGTTGTGTCATTCAAAAAAAAAAACTAAAAAATACATGTAATTCAATTTTTACCTCTATACACTAGGATTAAATAATTTATTGTTCTTTACTGGAAACACTTGATAATAGAATCATTTCCACCTATTAACCCTTTTTCTGAGGTGCCACTGCAAAACATTGACATGAATGTCATTAACTCAAAAGTAGCCACTGAATTAGTAAATAGTTTTTTTAATTAAAATTTAACTACAAATAAAAAGAGTCTCTATTGTTACATAGTTAATATGTATGTATAATACTTTGATGAAAATTTCACTATTTAAACTATCATCATTGCTATTCTATAAAACTTGTCATTTTTGGTAACTTGTTGTCATCTTGACTCACATTAAGTCAAGTTTGTAGGAATTTATCGTGTATATAAACTTAAACACAATCAAGTGTATACATAAAAACAAATACGTAATTACAAATATGAGCTAAAATAACCAAGAAGACTAATAATGTTATAAGATTATTGAAAGTTGTTTCTAAAAGCTGTCATTCATTTTTCTTAAGCTAATTTCAATCTATTATATGAGCTGCTCACTTGCCAAATTGATTAACTCCAAAAAACAAAGTTGGAAAATTGATAGAAAGAAAGAATTTTTAAAAATAATTTATATTAAGCTTTAAATTTAAATGAACATTGTAGAATGTATTCTCATATACTATCATATTAAAGCATAGCTTTAATGTAACAATATAAAAAATTAGTTATGCAAAAAATGTAATAATAATGATTATATCAAGGATTTACAAATGGAGTTAATCAATTTGGCCTGTGAATGGCTCATATATCAATTGTAAACATAATAAACTTTATTTGATAACTTTAACTCTCAGTAGTACAGTGAAATCTCCATTAACAGACACTTGAATAGTGGACACCTTTGCTTGACTGATATTTTTACAATCCCCAGACTCTTCAAATAGGACATCTATAATATTTGTCTAAATAATGGACATCAATGTCCACAACCTACCTTACAGAATCACAGTCTGCCTTCAATATTCTGAAAGAACTAATTAATTAATTTGTTTTAGTTTTAAAATATTTTGTATCAGTTCAAATAGTCTTTCAGAGAATGAATTTTGACCATGGCAATGAATAAAGACTGGCTTAAAATAGGAATAGGGGAATAGAATAGACAGTTGTGACGGCCTTGCTTTTCAGCATAGCCCGAATAGGAATAGGGGAGGAGGGCAGGTTGGAAAAAGTCAAACAATATTCTTTATCTGTTAGAGAAGATTAATCTGGGTTATGTTGTCAATCACCATTTATTGTCAGAAGTTCAATAACATTAATATGTATGTCTTATTGTTGGAATTACGCTTATGGTACCAAGACACCATAAACTTCTCCAAAGTTATTCATTCAGTCAACAAGAACCATAGTACCAGTGGTAATGAAAAAGAAACAGTTTTAAGGTTAAGACAACAGTATTTATTTGGTGAAAGTTCAAAGCTCATGTTACGAAAGCAATTTACTGACCATTTTAAAGTGTAGGAAGATATTTGGTTTTTTCATTTATGACATAATTTATGATCTTAACAGCTTTATGGTGGCCGAAGTAATTTTTAATAAATCATTTATTGAAAAAAGCAAAAATGTTCAAAAAATTATACCTACAAAGTAGACAAATCATTATATCCATTTTTATTAGTAGCTTAGATCAGTGTTTTTCAAACTTTTTGGACCGCATTCCCCCCTTCTGCACTTAAAAATTTCAAAGGACCCCCGAAGAATAAGTAT
This sequence comes from Centruroides vittatus, assembly GCF_030686945.1. NCBI lineage: Eukaryota > Metazoa > Arthropoda > Arachnida > Scorpiones > Buthidae > Centruroides > Centruroides vittatus. The sequence continues at coordinate 37,262 of NW_027122036.1, forward strand.
GTGTCAAAAAACATCCCGGAGGGAGGGGGTTAGGCTCATATTTAAATACAGTCAAACCTGTTTTTATGCGCTCTTTTTATGTGCGATTTTTTTTAATGCGAATTTTTAATTTATGCGGTTTTTTTTGTGCGATTTTATATTTGTGCGGTATAGTTGGCGACTAGTTTCGTGCGATTCGTCATGTCTCACGTTGACTTATTATAGCTAAATAAACTTATTATAGCATAAATGCACTTATTATAGTAATATTATTGCATGAATATGCGAAAAATGAAATAATTTACTTTTTAAGTCAACAAAACACCACCTGGACAAAAATATGTAAAACAGACGATAGACCAGACGATGCAGTCAAGTGCTGACATCTGTTGTCAATAAATTCTATTTCGTACGGTTTTGAGTTATTTTCTATGTGAGACTTTTTTTATGCGGTCCCTGTTGACCGCATAAAAAAATATTTTTTAATTGTGTCGCGAAAACTATTTTTTACAGCCATTCGTGAAGTTTCGTGCGATTTTTTTTTAATGCGTCTTTTTTAATGCGGTCCCTATCCCCCGCATAAAAACAGGTTTGACTGTATTTATATTATTTTTATTATTTATTTGTGCAATTTATTTAAGTAAAAATTATTTTATATATTTTTTATTTCTATTATTTCTAAACATGAATCCATAGTAAATTTATAAAATATTTGAAAAAATTGATCTGGCATCAATTTTTCAGCGACCCCCCCCCCCAAATATTTTTCACGACCCCCACTTTGAGAATCACTGGCTTAGATCATAAATAACGTGCAAGAATACCAAATACATTTCTTACTCATTGAAGTGATTAGCAAATTGCCTTCATAACTCAGCATTCAAACTCTGCCTAAACCAACCTTTGTTCACCCTTTTGTTCATAATAACAGTTTCATTTTTCATTTTTGTTACTTTTGCTCAGGTCATTTTTGATGAATTAATAATTAATCAATGTTTGTTTGTTGTAATTTTTATGTTCCATTTAATTAAAGTATCCTATACAATCTGTTTGCTATTTAGAATTCAATTAAAATGTGATTTTTACGGCTGAAAAGATAACTAATATACTGTATGTATACGTTAATTATATTTAATTTTCACATTCCTAACACAAATTTGACATTTTTGCAATTCATCATATTATTCACTTTATAATGACTATGTTAAAATATAATATGGCCACTGGCATGTACTGTACCTTTGAATAGCAGACAAACTTCTGTCCTGATGGTGTTTGCCATTCAGAGGTTATACTGTATTTATTTTAAAATTATCATTTCACACACAATAAATAGAGAATTGACTTCTAGTTTTAGAAAAAGAATTGCTCTTTTAACAAAGTAATAATTTTAATATTTTTATTATTAGAATAATAACATGAAATGAAACTAGAAAAAAACTTACAAAATCCTTTATTCATTTTTTTATGTGCCTTTTGATCATGATACATTTACTGCTTGTGATAGTGAACTTCTGCTACAACTGCACAATATGTACTTCTAAGTTATCACAGATTACTTAGAAATGATGTGTACTGATCAAGGTTTGATTATTTGGATAAAACATAAGTGGTTAAATAAATATTAAAAATAGGTATCATTGTATTACTGTTAGCATTTTCTTTTAGGCAAAATAGAAATATTATTTATATATAAGCATCCAAAAGTGTGATGTATTAATATGAAATCAAACCATCATCATAATTAACTGGGCTATTTTAGAAATATTATAGAATGTTATTAACTAAACTAGAAATGTTATTTTTGAAAATTTATCTCAATATGATGAACAGTTTAATAACAATTTGGAATGACTACTTTTCTGAAATAAGTAAAAACTAAACTTTTTTCTTAATTTTAAGAAATTTCAGCTCAATTGATGATTAAAAAAAAAAATTGAATGACTTTTTTTTCTCTAAATTTATTATTAAATTAACATTTAGAGATGCATTAGATTATTTGATTACATTTGGTTATAAGTTCAGTGGTTTCCAACTTATGTTTGCAGAACCCTAGGGTTCTGCCAATAAAATTTGGGATTTAACAATGAAATCTGTTGAGTCTAGTGATGAATGCACCAATGCAGATTTGGGATATGAGGTGTATGCTAATTGTTCTGGTCTTGGATCGAATCCTCTACACATGCTAGTTAATTATAGCTTTATAAACCGTGGTAACCGATTTATTGATAATAAAATGAATTGAAATCATGATATAAGCTAATGTTTTGACAAGGTAATGAAAACCATAAAAATGCTAAAATTGATGCTAGAAAATCATTAAAAAAATAACCTTAGAATGTGTGTATTATAATTTATACATTAGAATCATTAAATATGCTTTAATTTGTCAATATCTGCAACAAAAGTGTATTGAATCTAATGATGGGAGCAGCCAGACAGATGTCTGATAGTATTGTGTACACAGTACTTCAATACTAGTGATGGGACATTCACGTCAGATGAAGGGGTTAATGTCCCATCATCTGTAGTGTGTTGTTCATCTGTTTTGTGATATCTTGAGTATTTTTCATATAAAAATATAGGGGGAAGCATAAATTTATAGTGCTTTTAGTATTGTGTATACCCCAAATTAAAATATCATATAGTGTTGACTGAGAGGGGGGGAGAGTTATTGAAGAAAACTAGCAAATACTTCAAATGTTTAGTGATAAGGTGACCGAAAAGGCAGATTTATACCACAAAGGTACAAATCCAAGCACTAGTGCTATTTAAAATATTGAAAGAAAAGAAGTTTAACCCTTTACAATATCAGTTTGAATTAAATAGACTAATAATAATTGCGTTTTTATTTTTTCAATAAATTGGTTTTTGGTGTTTCTATTTTTTCTGTTTTATCTATAATCATTAAAAATTGTTAGGATTTCAACATTTTTTTACTAAGATGAAAAGGGTTTTGCAATAGAAAAAAGTTGAGACCCACTGAGTTAGTTAAATATCTTTATTCCAAAGATTTGTCTTATTTTAAAAAACTACTGTATTTCCTAGATTGTAAGATACATTGAATTTGAAATTAAGTTTTAAGATTATGGAGGAAATTTTAAAATAACCAGTTTTATTATATTCTAATATGTTAACCTAATAAAAACACACAAAATGCCACAAAATGGTTATTATTTGGCAGTTATATTTTCATGCTCTTCAGCATGTTTAGTAACTGTTTCAATGCTACATTGTAATATTGTCTTAAAAGATTTTTAGACATTAAAAAAAGAGTTTGAATTAAATGCTTGTTACTGGAAATGCTTATTTAAACCAACATGGATATTGAAAATTTAAAGTTACAAATTCTTATTGATGCTTAACATACCATGTATTATATTAGCAATGATGCCAGTTGTTCTGGATGAGTGTAAGAGAGAGCATTGACTATAAGATGCATCTTTACTTTGATAAGTAAAAATGAAAAGTACAGTATATCTTAGAATTGAAGAAATATAGTATATACCAGACATGGGCAAATGTGGCTCTTTTTGAGTTACATGCGGCTCTTGCTGAAAGTGTTAATTTTTGTTTTTTATTATTATTTTTACAATTTTATTTTTATAATTTTGTGAAAATATGTTTATTAAAAAAAATTCAATATTTGTTTTATATTATATAATAAAATTGCGCGCCTTACCATACTACCTGCCACGACTGTCTGCGGCTCCCGTGCATTTTGCAAAACCTACATTTCGGTTCCCACTGAACTCTTGCTTGCCCACCCCTGGTATATACAATGATCTGAATGGCTATATAATTTTTTAATTTTTCCAACTTTTTTTGTCTAAAGTTTTGTATTACTGCTTTATAATGTTTGGGCATTTTGTACCAATCAACTTTCCAGTTTGGTATTATACAGTATAATTATATTACAATTCATATTTTGAGAAGTCAAATTATTACTGGAAATTTTGCACCCGAAACAATATTAATCACAATATATATTAAGATTTTGTATTTTTCTTAAATATAAAATTTAATTGTTTTTGTTTAACATGTTTGTTATGAGACATGCAAGAAAATTTTACATGCTGATTCAATAATGCATAAAGTGCAAAGGTGTGTCCTATGTATTATTAAATTTAAATGCTCTGTTAACCATTGGCATTTTATGAGAGATTGGTATTGATTATTCATTGAATGAATGACTTATATTATTAATTTTGCTTGAGTGTTAACATTCTTTTGTAAATTTATGCTGCAGCTGACATTGATATGGATCATATTTTAGTAAGTAGAAAAAAGAAATTGAAACATTAACACTTGGAGAGGAGTATTTACAACATATTCAATACAGTAGAGCGTCGAAAATTGGAACGTCGGTAATTGAAATGGCCGGAAACTGGAACGATTTTCAGTCGGACTGTGTCGTGCTGAATCGAACGTTTTTGATACTAAATTTACTTCTAAAGTATAATTTTCATGTTTTTTATATTCTTCAATATATTTATTTTGTTTGTACAAAATAAAGAAATAATTTTTAACGATACGATAGCCTCGATTATTATTATAAAAATTTTCGTTAGGCTTAAAATCGACGAAAATTCAACACGAAGCGACACGCAACGGAGAAAAATTCAACAGGAAGCGATATGCAACAAAGAAAAATTTGAACATCGGACAGGTTAATATAATTTTTCGTACATAATCGGAAATTGGAAAAAATCACTACTTGGAACGACCCCAGTTCCCAATTGGTTCCAATTTTCGACGCTTTACTGTAATTGTATATAAAATGAGAATTGCATTCATAAGGATAAAAAGAAATTTGTATCATTTAACCATAACTAAGTTATTAAATGAATTATAGCAAACATGTTAAATAACTTTGTGATTGCCATATATATCCTATATATTATTGAGTTATTTATAATAAATCTTATGATGGATTTGTATTTTTCTGTGTTATAGATAAGATGGGACAGACACTTTCAGAACCAGTAACAGCTAAAGAAACATCAAGTTGTGGTAATGAGTATGTTAAAGTTGGAGCTTCTTGTATGCAAGGATGGCGAATTAGTATCCTTTTAAATTGAAATCATATAAAATTCAAAAATGAATGATTCAAATCATCATTTTTGAGAATTAATTTATCCATAGTAAATCAAATTTATAATTTGTAATGCATTAAAAAGTTGCCAAATACAGTTTTAAAAGTATAGTTGTTACAAAGTTTAATTTAAAATGGTTTTACAGAATTCTTAATAAAATAGCCGAATCATTATGAATTATGAAATTGTGTAACATTAATGAATTAAAAATTTTAGATAATTTCTTTTACTTTGATAATCAATAAAGGGCATTAAAGATTTGTTTTAAAAATATTCCAAAACTTTATAATTTTTAGTATTTTATTTTTTTAAAATATTTAAGAAAACTGTGCAGAGAAAAGATTCATTGAATAAAATTTGATTTTTATTAATTGAGATTTCAACTTCTACTTTGTTTATTTGTGTGTGTGTGTATATATAGATATATATATGTTAGTCAAAACCCGTTTTTAGTTAGAACGTGTTTTAACTAGTTGAAACTAGTTTATACTGGATGTCTTTGTTAAAACCCGTTTTGTCTAGTTAAAACTAGTTTTAACTCAAATTCATTTTTGACTAGCAGTAAATTAACTAGACAAAACTTGTTTTGTCTAGTTAATTTACTGCTGTACATGTTTTGATTTTAGATAAAACTAGTTTTAACTTTTAACATTAGTTAAAACTAATTTTAGCTACAAATATGTTTGGGGGAAATAAATAAATTTATGTATAGTGATTCGGGGGAAGATGCCTAACATTTTGCTTATGAAGGAAATTATAGCGATAATTTGGGTTTTGGAGGCATCTAACGAAAATATCATATTCTTGAGCATGTTTTTCAAATAAAACTTTGGAGTATATGAAAAATAATTGTGTATTGTATTTGCAATGACGACTTTTTTACTATCTGGCATTTTAGGCACCTCACCCCAAGTATCTGGGTGAGATACCAAATGCCATTAGGGTAAGATAACAAATATAATTGCATAAAATAATTTTCAAATATCTTAAACCAAATTTAATTTATTGCATATGTAGTACAAAGTACTTCATAGTAAGTATAACAGTGCAGTATAAGTATTGTTAAGTTTCTGCCCGTTCTAACATGCTCTATAGCTTAGATAATTTCTATGCGTATCCTGAAGTCCTTATATAGTCCTGAGAAGTCCTTATATAATTTCTATGCGTATCCTGCAATAAAACGAAAAAACAAAAATTTATTAAAAATAGGCATATTGGAATTCAATTAAAAAAAAATAGGCATGTTACCCCAAGAAAAATGTGGCATCTTTCCCATTTGTCGGGGTAAGATGCCTAGTGGAGTCACGTGTTTTAGTGTGTCTGATCGGGATCAGCGGTAGCTCACAATGGAAACTTTAGAACCTTAACTACATCACACATTAATTGTTTTTCGCAATTTTTAATAAATTCTATTTTAACTTTTAGTTTTAAAATGATTTTAGAAACATTTTACAACAAAAACTTTGTTCTTATCTTGCTTTTATTCTTCTCAGATGTAGAAAGTGAGGTAACGGTAGCCAACTACAGCTTTACGCACTCAATATTGGCCCAACAATTCATCATACAAAAACATGACAATGTCTGACGTCACCATTTGAAAATATCAAAAAGTAGGCATCTTCCCCCGCTCACCATCTTACCCTGAATCACACTATATGTTGCAGTGAAAACCAGTTTTTAGTTAGAATGCGTTTTAACTAGTTGAAACTAGTTTATACTGGATGTCTTTGTTATAACTAGAATTGACTGCTAGTCAAAAATGAATTTGAGTTAAAACTAGTTTTAGCTAGACAAAACGGGTTTTAACGAAGACATCCAGTATAAACTAGTTTTAACTAGTTAGAACATGTTTTAACTAAAAACAGGTTTTGACTGTAACACATATATATCAATGTAATTTAATGAACTCATATTTAAACCAAAATGAGCATGCTAAATTTTGTATAACAAACATTTGTGTGGTGTGACTTGAATCAACTTTACTTTTAAACATATAAATGATGTATTTTATTTATTTATCTGTAAATTCATTTTATTGATTTATTTTTTAAGGTTGTGAAATAGTTTTTGATAAGTTTTTTATAATAAAAAAAACATATCAATACTTTGCTGATAAGAGTAAATGAAATTTAAAATGTTATTAGTTTGTTTTTAAAGAGTACACACTTGTTCTTATGCTCTTTTTCAGTCATATAAGATTTAAAATATAGTTTTTGTAAATCAGTACTTGTTGCTGTTCTTTTCCTGTAGTAAATTGATTTTGGCTTGTTTGTATGATATAGCAATTCAGGTAAACACAAGCTTCATTCATGATGACCGCCTAGTGCCACCTATTGACTACAGATACCCATTGTACAGTTCTCTTGCATTGATAAAGTGCTCTTTGACATGTCTTGGCTTGAGATAGTGTCTACTGGATTTGTGCTTATGCTAAAGGCCAAGATTTTTATGAATGATTGCTCCAGTGTAGCATGTGATATTTTCAGCATTTGGGATAAGCTGTGCAAAATGGGATTCTCCTTGAAGACACTGGTGTCAAATTTGTCGGATCTTCTCTAACAAACAGGATGGCTGGGTATGACATGTTTGCTGTTTCTCCAGATGCTCACAAGCTTTTGGAAATAGCCAGTTAGACTTTTGAATGATGCTACCTACAGTTGATTTTACTTACATGAAGGCCTTTTTCAGAACACTGTTTTTACTATCATGGATATGTTGTTTGGTATTGGAAACTCCACAGGTGTACCTTCCCAATATGCTGTTATTTTTGTTGCCATGACTAGAGCATTTTTCAACAAAACTGCAGTATAATATTGTAGAACATTGGCTGATTCTAATAAGCATGCTAATGCAACAAGTATGAACATTATGTGTAGATGTTTGTTAATACTTGCTGAGTTCCTAAATGCATATTCAGATAAGTCTCTACGTTGGTATGCATGATACAACAAGCAAGTTTGAACCAATATGAGAAATTGCATTGTATTTGACATGATTTAGCATGTGAGACCCAAATGAGACATTGAAGACTACACAGATTGGATGGAATATCTCTAAGAACTGGTTCATTCAGTAACTAGGAATGATGGAATTTGATCAGTAAGCTACCAGTTGGCAACATTGACATTAAGAACTCTGCAACTTTGTTCTCATAGAATCACTAATATTTTGAATCTCAAACCAATCAGTATATCCATACCAATGACATGGAGTATAGAATAGATGCTTACAGTTTGCAAGTGACTGACTAAGCTGTATTCCTCTAAAAATTATTCCTGTGAATGACTGAGTCACTCAATTACACTGAAATCTGTCTAAAAACGATGGATGCTCTTTTGATGTCACAATCAGGTGTTCTGGAAAAGCCCAAGCAAAAAAGACCATGTACTGTTGTGTGTGCATAACACAGTGTAGACAAATTGGCAAATTTTGTCAATTGTACAAATTTTATTCTATCAAAGAGAAATAACAATTTAAATTTATTTGAAAAATCTATTATAAAATACTTTATTAAACATTCAAAATTTTAATAACCTTATAAAATGATTTTTTTTCTATTTATATATTTAATTATTTGCTAATATGATTAAATTTATAAAATAAATTGTTTTCAAAATATTAATTTTAGAATAAAATTAAGATAGTTTGAATATTTTAAAATTGGAGCAATAGCATCATATTGGAAGATAGGTACATTGCCCCCCACTCTTTAACCATGACATGCTCTTGTGGTATTTCTGTTAAACAATGCTGGCCACTTGCCAATGATTGGACAGAAGTTTGATAGAGTAATTAACAATGCATTTTCATGGTAGGCAGTAGTTGTAGGTTTAAATCCTTCTTCAGTTTGATTTTTCCATCCAGAATGTTCTAAATGAATTAATTTAATTCTAATTATTAAATTTTAACACAGAGTGGCAACTTAATTAAGTTTTAATCCATATTACATAATATTTATAGATTTAATAAAATGTGTTATAGTCTGATAATGAAACTGGTGTTACTATTTAATCTACAAGTTATATTTTTTTTAAAGGAGGAGTGTTAAAATATTTTTGATAGTGTGAAATTTATATATTCAATATATTATAGTGAAATATTATTGAATATATATAAAGAGAAATTTTCCCATCAAGTATGACAGAATAATTTTTATGAGAAAGTAGAGATTGAAGAATTGAGACGAGTAGAGATTTCAAGAAATTCAAGACTTGTTAGTATGAACTACTACCCTAATTTGTAAAAATGTGTGTTGTAACATAAAGAGCAACAGAACAAAATTTTATCTGGAGTGGACAAAAAAGTAGAAGTTATAGAGAATTCACTTACACACATACAGATCTAGGCCTTTATATTAAAGTAAAATCTATCCTTATAAAATTACTTTATCCACTATATTTGTAATAAACACTTTATTGTCTTTTAAAAGATTTCCTTGTTGTCTTCCTTTAGTAATAGACATCTTCGTATTATTTTGATGATTGACATTGTGTTGCTGTTTCTGCAGCCCTTGATAAAGCCATTTCTTAATTCCATACTGATAAAACAAAAGGTAGATTGTATGTATGGTACATTAGTTAGATGAGTGATAATACTTTCTAAATAATGGGCTAATTAGATCATTACTGTTGGTTGGGTAATAGAACGTTACATGGTCATTATAGATAAGAGTTTTTTAGAAATTTGTTATAGAAGTGACATGATGAGGCTTTTTTTTTTAAGTTTAAATTTTAAATTTAATGAAGTATTGTTAAAATACACCATTTGCCAAAATATTTAAAAATGCAAGCTAAGGGAAATTCCCTCATCAAGCATTAACTTGTGGTCACTAATGTCACTGCAACTTAAGTGGAATCAACAATCCAAAATTGATAAAACATATATTCAATAGCTAATATTTTCGCAAAATAAATAGCCTATACTTTCCTTCAGAACATAAAATGAATATAACCAAAATTTCATCTGGATTGGAAAAAAATTTTCAACAGTTATAAGGAATTCACACACATGCACACAAACAGCACCTTTTATATTAGTAATTAGAACAATTGTAAAAAAATTAAGGAGAATGTTAGGAAATAGTAGATGGCTGGGCCATGCCGGTGTAAACAAATGCTTGCAAACATGCAGCCAATGCTCTGGAAAGGCTAAAATGGGACCGTTGACTAGCTGCAGTCTGACTAATTAAAGAATGATTCCCAGAAAAAGGTTTTATCCTCATTTCTAGTGGATAGTGGACATTGCATCATCCCAAACAGGTGTATCATGCTCAAGAAATATAAGCATGGTGAGCTCAGTTATGAGCTTGTTACAGCTGATGGAAATTTCATGTTCTTTGAAATATGTTCTAAGCATTCTGGTAATGATTCCCACATAGCATATTATTTGATGGGTGCCATAAAGGAATTGCATAGATCCTGGATTTTTGTATGTAATGAGGCAATCCTGTTTGTTGGAAAAAATAAGATGCAGTGAGGGGGCAAGATGAACAAACAATAATTGAAGAAAGAAAATAACTTTGGCTTTAAAGAAATATTACTAATGGAAACCATAGTAAACAGTTTTTGTAGGTTTTGATTGCTTGTTGACCAAGAGTCTGAAAAGCTAATTGGCTTTGTGTTGTACTTTCAAAAAATAGATAGGGATAGAAGATATTTTTGAGAGGTGGAGAGGAACTGTAAAGGTGTCCTTCCAGACTGGACACAAAGATAGACTATTTCAGCATGGAGTTCTTAACTAAAACAGTGTGCAATCTGTTTGGGTTAAGAATTTAGCCATGTTAAGCTGGAAGTTGTCTGCAGAACATGGCACAGTTTACCTTAGACTCCTTATCACAGACAAAATGAATCTATGCAGTTCCTGTTAAAGCACCTGTCAAATAATCAAATAATGTGTCATGAGGAGCCATTACTAGAATTCTTGGAACACATTTGAAGGAACATAAAAACATCCATCAGCCACAAGGGGCTGTTCATAAATTATGTAAGGGTGTTTTGGTCATTCTAGACCTCTACCCATTCCTGTGTAAGAAACCATACACTCAAATCTGTTTTTGTGCGATTTTTTATTTGTGCAATTTGTTTTGTAATTTTTTTTGTGCGGTATATGAATTTCAATCAAATTGGTATACTGCACAAAAACAGGTTTGAATGTAATATTTTCTCTGATCCCCCTTCCCTATCTTATGTAATATTTAGGCATAATTTAAAAAAAGATTTTAACAAAAAAATTTTTTTTATGAAACCCTAAAATCTTAGGTCCAAAATATATAATTATTAATTAGTTAATATGTACTGTTATTTATAAAAGACTTTATGTGAACATATTTAAAAATATAAAAATTTAATGAATTCGAATGAACAATTTATTTTAAGAACTTTATTTTTTAATTATTAACAATCTTTTCATTATTATTATTATTAATCAACGTCATAATATTCATTTTTATATTAATTTTAATTTTCACAAAAGGATGCAAAAAGGACAGATCGACTAGCAAGTACACGTGTAAACAGAAATGTCATACAAAACAAAACAAGAGAGTGGCCTTTCTTCCACAATAAAAAAACAATGTGTAGAGCGTGAGTCTGCGAGCGTTATTATTCTAGCTTGTCACCTGAGACTGCATTGGTACAATGAGCATTCTTAATAGAAACCACCAAATTGAAGCCAAATTCAAAACTCCACCACTCAACAAGATCAAAAAATAAGAATATTACATAAGATGAGATCTGTTACCCCCCCTAACCCTGAGTAAGAAATCCTTGATCCCCATCCACCCCCAAAATACCTTATGTAATTTAGGGACGGCCCCTAACAAGTTCATAACTGAGCTCATCAGGTTTACCCTACTTGAGCATTATAGGACTGTCTAGGATTGATGTGCAATGTTTACTTTCTACTAGAGATGTGGATAAAATCTTTTTCCAGTAGTCACTCTTTATTTACAGACTGCAGCTGGTCAGTTTCACTATAACCTTACCAGAACATTGGTTGCACATTTGCAAGCATTTGTTTACACTGGTGTGGCCAAGCTAACATCTCCATGTAACTGTTTTTTTTTCTTTTTCTTTTTTACAATTGTTTTCCTCATCTGTTTACACATGCAACATTTCATACCTCTGATTTATCATTTGTATCATTATTAGAATCACCATATATAAATTATTAGAAACCAACTTTAAATTACTGGAAATTAGACTTAATATGAAAATTATCACCTTTAATTGTCCAGCACAAATGTTTTAACAAAAATAAAAACGTTTTCGATCGTTTTCAACGGTCATCTTCAGTTACAACTCAAATTAAAAAAAGAACGATAAAATAGAATTAAATACGAAAATAATATAAATGCGCATGCGCAACTATAAATATATCGCGCATGATGCCTAATATACAGAATAAATGAATAAAATTATGTAAACAAAAATACGTGGCCGCATCTCTTGTATGTTGTTATTGTTTATCTTTATAAAACGATTTCCATGCGGTTGATAAAGAATCCGCGTCTCTATGATTGATACATCCCGTTTTTTCTTGGGCTTTATATATTTCTAGCTTTTCTAGATGTTTGATTGTATGTCTATTGTTCGTCGGCTTGATGACAGAAGCTTGGTCCCACAATACCTCAATATCTTGTTGCTTGGCGTATGAAGCTAGAACCGTACTGTCCAGATTCTTATTAATCGAGTACTGGTGTTCTTTGATTCTTTGCTCTAAGTGCCGTAAAGTAGCTCCCACATAAACAATATCCGAATTAAATCGTTGGTCCTTTATTGGTATGGAGTAAACCCCCGTTAAAGAGTTCCGATCTTCTCTCTTCTTGTCATTCCTTAACAATTTGTAAACTGTCGGATTACGTCGGTAAACGATACGTATATTATTGGCCTTAGCAATTTCGTTTATCATTTTGTTCAAGAAGGGATAATAATTGATTACCATCTTCTGTTTACCGTTATCCGCGGGAGAGTGATTACTTCGATTCTGGAACGTTGTGATAAGTTTTTCTACTATATTTCTCTGGTAACCTTGTTGTGTTGCTATTTCGAGTATGTAATCCAATTCTTTATAGGTATCACATATGTTTGTGCAATGAGTATAGGCACGCTTGATCCAAGATCGGAACGCCGCATACTTAATATGCCTGGGATCCACCGATTGATTCGGGATGATGATAGTATTTAGACCCGGTTTCCGGTAAATGTTCGTCTTGATTTCCCCTTCCCCGCAGGTGATATTAATATCGAGGAAATGAACATTATTATAGCTCTCCTGGTCCAGTTGTAAAGTTAAACCATAAGGGTTATCATTGATATCATTTAGGAATCGTTGAGTGTTGTGCTTATTATTCCATAGAATGAATATATCGTCTATGTATCTAGTGTATAGAATAATATCATTTTGGAATCCGGGAAGAATAGTATTTTCGAGTTGTCGTAACACCAAATCGCATAGTATAGCCGACATCGGACTGCCCATTGGCACCCCTCTACCTTGCAGGAAAACTCTCCCTTCAAATTGAAAGAAGGATGTATAACATATTAAATCAGACAGCTCCAGGATGTGTTGATGGTATTTGTATGAATTCTCGATGTTTTTAAAAAGGAAATCCCTTAACGCACAGAAACACGGGGGTAATTTTATGGAGGGATATAACGATTCGTAATCCATAACAGTCATGTACTCATCATCTTTTAGAGCAATGTTTTTGAGCTTCTCTATCAATTGTAGCGAGTTGGTGATAGTAAAAGGGTGATTTAGTTCTTTAGAACGAATAAATCTTACTAATTGCTTTTCGATGCGAAACGTCGGAGAATTACATTTTTCTATAACTGGTCGTATTTGGCAACCCGGTTTATGAGTTTTCCCAAATGCAAATATTCTTGGTGCCTTTGGAGCAAGGACTGTGGCTTTCTGCATATTCAACAGGCGTGAATATGCAGAAGCCACAGTCCTTGCTCCAAAGGCACCAAGAATATTTGCATTTGGGAAAACTCATAAACCGGGTTGCCAAATACGACCAGTTATAGAAAAATGTAATTCTCCGACGTTTCGCATCGAAAAGCAATTAGTAAGATTTATTCGTTCTAAAGAACTAAATCACCCTTTTACTATCACCAACTCGCTACAATTGATAGAGAAGCTCAAAAACATTGCTCTAAAAGATGATGAGTACATGACTGTTATGGATTACGAATCGTTATATCCCTCCATAAAATTACCCCCGTGTTTCTGTGCGTTAAGGGATTTCCTTTTTAAAAACATCGAGAATTCATACAAATACCATCAACACATCCTGGAGCTGTCTGATTTAATATGTTATACATCCTTCTTTCAATTTGAAGGGAGAGTTTTCCTGCAAGGTAGAGGGGTGCCAATGGGCAGTCCGATGTCGGCTATACTATGCGATCTGGTGTTACGACAACTCGAAAATACTATTCTTCCCGGATTCCAAAATGTTATTATTCTATACACTAGATACATAGACGATATATTCATTCTATGGAATAATAAGCACAACACTCAATGATTCCTAAATGATATCAATGATAACCCTTATGGTTTAACTTTACAACTGGACCAGGAGAGCTATAATAATGTTTATTTCCTCGATATTAATATCACCTGCGGGGAAGGGGAAATCAAGACGAACATTTACCGGAAACCGGGTCTAAATACTATCATCATCCCGAATCAATCGGTGGATCCCAGGCATATTAAGTATGCGGCGTTCCGATCTTGGATCAAGCGTGCCTATACTCATCGCACAAACATATGTGATACCTATAAAGAATTGGATTACATACTCGAAATAGCAACACAACAAGGTTACCAGAGAAATATAGTAGAAAAACTTATCACAACGTTCCAGAATCGAAGTAACCACTCTCCCGCGGATAACGGTAAACAGAAGATGGTAATCAATTATTATCCCTTCTTGAACAAAATGATAAACGAAATTGCTAAGGCCAATAATATACGTATCGTTTACCGACGTAATCCGACAGTTTACAAATTGTTAAGGAATGACAAGAAGAGAGAAGATCGGAACTCTTTAACGGGGGTTTACTCCATACCAATAAAGGACCAACGATTTAATTCGGATATTGTTTATGTGGGAGCTACTTTACGGCACTTAGAGCAAAGAATCAAAGAACACCAGTACTCGATTAATAAGAATCTGGACAGTACGGTTCTAGCTTCATACGCCAAGCAACAAGATATTGAGGTATTGTGGGACCAAGCTTCTGTCATCAAGCCGACGAACAATAGACATACAATCAAACATCTAGAAAAGCTAGAAATATATAAAGCCCAAGAAAAAACGGGATGTATCAATCATAGAGACGCGGATTCTTTATCAACCGCATGGAAATCGTTTTATAAAGATAAACAATAACAACATACAAGAGATGCGGCCACGTATTTTTGTTTACATAATTTTATTCATTTATTCTGTATATTAGGCATCATGCGCGATATATTTATAGTTGCGCATGCGCATTTATATTATTTTCGTATTTAATTCTATTTTATCGTTCTTTTTTTAATTTGAGTTGTAACTGAAGATGACCGTTGAAAACGATCGAAAACGTTTTTATTTTTGTTAAAACATTTGTGCTGGACAATTAAAGGTGATAATTTTCATATAAATTATTAGAACATTGATAAAAATGTGTGTAATTAGAAAATGTAGTAATGAAGTTTTACAAGCTAATTTACATATTTTCATGTTTGAGCAAGGAACTTCATGAACTAGTTGTAAAACATGGTTTTCCTGCTAATTGAAGATATGCATATTTCAGACACCTCCATTTAAAGTTTGTTTCAAACTCTATTTATATAAATACGATATCATTATAAAATTATAATAAATTTGTGCTGTTTTAATTAAAACTATAATAGTTCTCCCTATGTATTGTCAAATTACACTGGAATTTATAAATCATTTTTTAAACTATTTTGATATGTTTGTATATTATATCATATGATTTAAACGTAAGGGCACCGTTAAACATACAGTATGCTGTTGCATGGATATATATACTGCTTATCATCTGCTATCTTTAAGTACTATCAAAGGTACTGAAAACTGAAGTCCTGTATTGTTAAACAGGTTTTAGTTGTCATTTCAGAATATCTTATAATGTGAAATTGATATAATACTCAGTTAAATTAAAAATGTAAATTTGTTTGTAAACACACACAAAAATCAAAAAGATTTGGGAACATTTTAACAAATAGCTGTTTTCAAATGTTTTTAAGTTATCAGCATGTCATATATAAAAAAAAAAAGAACAAGAATTTGAACATTCATTTAAAAAGATCTGATTCAATCAGTGAGCATCAATTCAGCTGTTTACAATTTGAAATTACATAAAAAGTTTTTTTAAGAAGTACTTCCATGCTTGTGACAGGGTGCATTGTTCTTATAATTTATGGCTGTATTTTTTTTTATGTTAAAAACTGTTTTCTATAGTAACATTATGCATTCAGGTATAATTGCTTATTAATTTTTTTTTGTGTTTTAAATAAATTTTATCATCTATAATAATCTCTCAATATATATAAAAGAAAATTTTGATAATTTAATCTTTAACTAACAACTAGATATGGAAGATGCACATACTCATCTGTTATCTCTTTCTGAAGATAAAGATGCAGCATTTTTTGCAGTATATGATGGTCATGGAGGAGCAAAAGTTGCTCAATATGCTGGAAATCATGTTCACAAAAAGATAGTTGGACATCCTTCATATAGTGAGAGAACAAATTTTATGCATTTTATTAATTTTATATTATTATTTGACATTATTATTAAAAATAAAGGTGTGGTATTTTTTCTTTTGAATATAATAATAAATATTATGGAAGTTTTTATATAATAGTTATTTTATATAAGTAATTTTCAAGTGTTCACAGCTCTTCTGAAATTGTATAAATCTATTCTTTTGTTTCCCAAATTTATTTTTATTTTATAAGCTAAGTCTTTTTTCAAATGGTTTTTATTCAGTGATATAGCCTATAAACAAAAATCCATTATATGTAAGCATATAGTAAATTTTTGCTTGTAGACCAGTCTATAACCTTCAAAAAAGTCTCTTTCCTGTTAATCTATTAATTGCTTATTTTTGTAAGTGTTTCACTTTAATAATCATTGCTTTTGGAAAAAATTTTGCCTTAAGGATTGTAATTCTTTTTGTTAATGAAATATTACAAACTAAGAAAAATTATAAATACCTTTATAAGCATTAATTACTGCAAAAAACTGGATGTACTACTACAGTTAACTCAACATACACCTAAATTCAATATCTTGAATTAATTATACCTTTCTAAGTTTAATTTTTTCCACTTCTATTTGTTTGATTGTAATTTGCCAATTTAGAATACAACAGATTGAAATATTTGACTTTTACTTAGCTTTCATTTTCTCTCTATGAAGAAAAAAAGTAGAGTTTGTAATAAAGTTTGTGGTTTTAATGTTTAAGAAAGCATAAATGCATTATATTTCAGTTGATTTCTAGCATTTCCTCTGGTAGTAGTAGAAATCTTGCAACTATTACTTAATATCTAGAGAGATTACTTTTCAAGGAGGAAAATCATGTTGTGTTTTACTTTTAACAAAAGCTGGCTATGTCTTAGAGCTTTTTGATCAAATTTTGTGTAATTTTTTTGCAGTATATATTAAATTTATCAAAATCTTACCATTTTCAAGTAGTCAAATAGCTACAGTACACTATTGTTCAGATATATATTTTTCCAAGATGATAATCTATGAGGATATAAAACATGATGAATGTCTTGATAGTTTTGAAATAATGTGTGTTTTTCTTTTTTAAACTGTTATAAACAGCTTATTTTTAGGAGCTTAAGTGATGAGAAAAACAGAAAATTAAAGACGAATATAAAAATTTGATGATTAATTTTATATTTGCAAATTTTTAGAAAAAGGGGATGTAGTTGATGCCATCAAGCAAGGATTTTTGGAAATTGATTCTGACATGTTAAAAGGTAATTGACATTTTTAAAATTTAATTAATAGTATTTAATCATAGTTTACAAATTTTCTTTTTAATTTGCACAACTTTAAAACACTATAGTCAGTTTATGATTTATCCTTACTAATGTAAGTTGGAGCTTGAACTAGTGAATTGGTACAAAGTTTTTATTTAATCCTGTTTGAAGATGTTATGTAATTAATCTTCTGGTTTAAATGACCAAATAAATACTAACCACTTTATATCTAGCAAAAATCTATTAAAAAGTATTTTAGACTATCTACAGGTTTTCAATCTCTCAAATGAAGAATTTGCTGCATCATGGAGTGAATATTCGAAAGTGTTTCAATATGTAAGAAACAAAATTTAAAAATGTAAAATGCATTTAATTTAATTATTTGATGCATTAGTATGTTAGAAAGCACTTTCAAATATTTATTCCATGATGGAATGAGTTCGTTATTTGAAAGACAAAGAACCTGAAGTTGGTTTAAATTAGATCGAAAATATTTTTACTTAAATTTTTGCTGGTTATAAGGTGGGTAACTAACTTATAGACCATTATCAGGAATCTTAATAGAATAATTTAATTAATCTAATTCTGTTAATGAAGATTCCTAGTGATGGTTTATAAATTAGACTGAATACATATATTTGAAATATCTTTTCACTATGAAAAGATGCTGTTTAATTGGAATAGATTTTAGATTATTGATAAATGTTTAATAAAAGTAAATAAAAAAAAACTCTAATTTATTAACTCTCTGATTGGTTTTATTTAATTAAAAATTGTATGTTTGTACATAGATTATCCAAGCTAGTAGAACCCAAGAGGGTTTTTAGGATAAACAAAATCTCAGACAATCCAGAAACTTGTTTGTGTTTTGGGTATAGCACTTAATGCTGTGCATTTAAAGTTTCATGAATAATAAATACTAATACACTTACTATATTTGAAAGTAAATTACTCAAAATATTATGTAATGTGACCAAGTTTTGTAGTGTTACAATTGACAGATGTAGTGATTTCTGGTTAGTTTTCTTGTAAACTTTATTATTTTATGTGCATTTGCACACACACACACACACAAATAAAATAAAAAAATAAAGTTTGCAAGAACTAATGAGAGAGAACTTTTTAAATTTGTAAGTACAGGTACTCCTCACTTTACGACCTATCTGCTTAATGACCAATAGAGTTTCGACCTGCAATTCGGGGAATCCCCTTTCTCAGCTGGAGTGTCGGCCAGTGGCGAATGGTAATGCGCACTAAGTGTACTATAATAGTCTTATAGTACTATTATAGGCTAATAGTGTACTATAATAGTCCTTTTATGAATAAATTTGAAGTTTGTTACATAATTTGGATAATTTTACAATGATCTTATACTCCCGGCGCAAGCTCCTTGCTTATCGACCAATTTGCTTAACGGCGTAGTCGTTGGAACGGAACTCGGTCGTAAAGTGAGGAGTACCTGTACTGGTACATAAAAAGAATTGAGTAAAAAATATCAATAACAATTATTTACTTTGGGATATATGGATTGAATACTGTTGGAAAACATAAATTTTTAAAATATTTTTTAATATACATGGCATTATTTGATTGGAAAAAATTAGTATGTGAAATTACAAGCTTACTATAATTTGACTTCAACAGTGGTAGACAGTGCATTGTACTCCTTGAAAATCATTAGAAAATATTGATCTATAAAGCAAGCATGTATTGTTCTCTCTCTCTCTCTCTCTCATTATTATAACTGTCGAGAAGTTTTGAGTTGATATCCTTAACTGTTTTTCTAGAACAGTTCTTAACAGTTTTAAGCTTCTTTAATAGTGAAACAATTATTTTCTACAATTCTTTTCATATATACTACTATTTTATGTTACTTTTAGCTCAAATTCTCACAAACTCATTTTTATCTAAAGTGATTAATATCCTTTATTTTTTAATTTAAACATTTGCTTAGTTCATATTTTTTTTTCTATTTCTATTAATTTAAACTGTAAGTGAAATTCATGCATATCAATTCTATATATTATGAATTGGTTTAAAAAATATATTTTTATGATTATTCTTTAGTATCTCAAACTTTGAATAATTCAGCTGTGAATATAAAAAACAAATTGAAAATTATAAATTGATACTATTGCTTTTTATTTTGTTATTCATAAGTTATGGTATTATTGATTGAAACCGTTGCATGCAACACAAGGACAAATGATGCAATGCATTTGCTTCTAACTTGTTTTAATTTACATTATGGTTAATAAACTGCTCAGTTGTAACTTCAATTTTGATTTTTTATTATTTAAAAAATTTGTTTTTATTACTTTATTTACCACAAATGATATTTCTTTGAGGTGTGACACACACAAAGAAGACTGTGCCTATCTCTCTTTTTATTTAGTAAGTTGAGAAAATCAAGTATGATCTTCAAAATAGTTCCCTTCTGAGTTAATATCCTTTTCTGGGGAAAACTTTTATTTTGTTCTGTTTTTCTAGCTAACAATGATATGTCGGGTCTGTTCCTATGGATAACTTAGGTTATCAAGAACTTTTGCAGCAAATGGCTATAAGGGTTGGTTTGTTTGTGTATTTTATTTATTTTGTATTCTTGCAGCTACATTGGCATTTTATGTTAGCCGCATTTCATTTCGTGTTGCGGCAAGAAATTGCCAAATCTTATGCCTGTAATTGTGTTTTATTGTTGTTTTCTGTATTTTAGTATGTAAGTTCAACTGTAACATAGTCTTTTTATAACATTTTCATTTTTGGGATTATCAATGTAATAGTGAGATGTATCTATGGTTGTAATAAGTATATTCAGATGTTTGATAATGCTAATGCAGAATCAAACAGATTTTTTTAGAGATTAATAAAAATGAATGAATGAATTCCTATTGTCTTTGCTTCCTATTGATCAATTGTTCTGGCAGGTTCCTATAGTTTTGCAACTGTTGATACTTTATGCATGGCAATTACATGTTTCCTGTTTTCTATGCCATGTATAAAATAATCAATCTCATCTTCCTCACAAACCATTGCAGGGCAGTTGATTCTTAACAATCTTAACTTTGAATAAAAGTGAGTGAGTGATTCATTAAGTTGCCGTGTTCTTGCCCTCGACTCTTACACCATAAATGCAATGTAATTCTCTTTCCAAACTTTTGACAAAGGCGGTGTTTCCATTTTTTCCAGTCCTTGATCATTCAATCATTGCATATTGCCAATCTAAAGCAGATCCTTTCAGCTTACTGATTGCCAACAGCAATATTTGACTCTCTAATAACTTTTGTTGGTTTTTTTTCATAATTTCTAAATGTTGTATCCAGTCTTCCTGACTTTCTGTCGTATAATCATTAAACTCTGATAATGATTGGGTCAGATCTGTTACAGTTTGTATTTCTATAACAGTATTGTTTGTTTGCTGCTGCTTTTTTGTTTTTTGCTGCATAATCATTTTTATTAATTTATACATTCTGTGCATGGCAACTTCCAATGATGAATATGTCTGAACTTCTTTATCATCATGAATTGAACAATTGGTATTATTATTACTTGGCATTTGTTCTGCTTTCACTTTGACTTTGCTTGGATTGATCACAAGTAATGCTAGTATTTATAGTGAAGTTAGAAGCCAACATGTCTTCCTTGGTTTTGATTTCCTCAACAGTCATGCTTTCCATCCTAGTCACTTCTAACAGACATCACAATTCACATTTTGGGCCACTTTTCTTTAAGTTATGTGATTGTAAGCACTCTAATATCTTCTTCAGTAAGCATCTTACTTTGGGCTTAGGTCTAATTGGTGGGAAATAAATGTTTGTACTAACAATAGTCAAAAGGCAGTCTCTTGGTTTTTCTCAAATTTAGCAGTTCTTTGGGGCTTAAAGTGGTCAGTACGTAGTCATAAACAATTCATTCAATGCACCAATACTTTTGTAGGGAACTTTTTAACATTTGACAGAATCTCCAACTTGCTTGTTTATCAATGTTCATAAATAAGTAAATGTAAATGTGATTATTGTATCTATAAGAAAAATATTTTTATATTCTAATAAATTTTTAAAATTTTTATAGATGAAAATATGAGAGATGAACTTGCAGGAACAACAGCAGTTGTTGTGTTGTTGAAAAATAACAAGATATTTTGTGTAAGTTAATTTAAATATTATTAGAAATATATTGGAATAATAAATTAGAAATTATAAAAAATTTTTATAATAAAAGTATTTATTACATTTCAATTTATTTAAAAAGTATCTGATGGGTCTGTAAGATACATTGTTGATATTTATATTGTTAGCATGGTTGTTGAATCTAAGAACACATTTGGGATGCTTCTGTTGCAAGTGTCAGACAATTTTCAGTGCAAACTGAAAATTGGCTGACACCTGCAACAGAAGCATCCCAAGTTGATTATAAGGTAGCCCAAAAATGTTTCTGGTTAAATAAATGGTATAGTTACCTAAAGAAGCAGTTTTTTTTTTACTTTGTTGGAAGAAAATTTCAACTTTTAAACTTTGAATTTTCTTGTCATTGAGCAGATCAGTAATAAAATGTTTGTGTGTGAATAAAAGTTATTAAATATTTTCATGACTTTATTAAATAATAATTTTGTTATTCATTTTTGACAATTGGAAGGAATATAGATAATCAATAATGAAACCAATGCTTTTCTTTCCTAAAAAAAATCATTGCTGCTACAGTTCATGTATGTGGTGACTGAACATGTAGAATTTTTTAAATTAACAACTGCTAGCACTACATACTGGATATAGATACTTCTGTGCTATCTGCCACTTGTGCATTCTGTCTGAAAATTAATCCTGAATAATTATTATAAATAAATACAGAGAATTATAATTTATTTATAGATAAAATTTTAAACTTGTATTACTATTAAATAATCTCAATTTAATATTTGATATATTTTCAATTCTCATTAAATTGTGTATAAATTTGAATCAGTTTACCAAATATTTTTATCATTGTATTTTGTCAAGTATTACTGGTCTTCAAATAAACTGAACACAACTTTTTCATTTGCCTTTTTAAAATATTGCTTTACTAAAATATATTTGATTAAAATACACACACATACTTAGAATACTACACACATTTTGTTGAATACTTTGATTTTGTTAACTGAACCTTGTAACTAAACTATAACAACTTAACCCATAATAAACATTTTTGTAATGTAATTAATTTATTCAAAAATGCTGAAAAATTATTGCAAAGACAAAATACAAATTAAAACAAACGATCACAGCATTACACAATACTAGAATCATTAGTTTTTAATAACATTTACCTCACATTACAGAATGTAGCAATATTAAATAAATATCATATAGTATTTCTTGTAATACAATTACAGGTATACCTTGAGTTACGTCGTTCTCGATTATACATCGTTTGTCAAAAAAGTATATGAAAAAATAAAAATCAAGTTTAAGTCATTTTATTCGACTTTACATCCATCCACCATAAATATTGAAGTAGTAATATCACTAGAAAAGTGTTAAAAACACACAAAATCATATTAAAATATGTACATTTACAGCAAATGTTAATATAATCATCATAAATCCTAGAGAACAAAACATGAAAACATCTGTGTTTCTGTGTTGTAGTCTTATTTAGCGGTCTTTAAGTGCTCATTATTGGCGTTTTCCACCGTAGTTTCGACTTACGTCATAACTACACAAGTAAATTCAAGTTACGTCGCCTCTCCTGGAACCAATTACCAATGTAAGGTGAGGTATACCTGTATATACACGAATGGCACACAAACACAGTAAAACAAAATTGATTAGTAGTTATCTTCTTGAGTTTATCTTAGCTTAGAACTTAGTACTGATTTCAATTAAATATCACATTTACATTACTATAATGATGACAAATTCTGACAATGAAAATCAAAGTGAACATATTAATCATTTTAATTGTTTCATAATATACAATAATTTGAATTATAACATATAAATTTAATTTTTTACTGTATCTTTTAGGGGAATGTAGGTGATTCCAGAGCAGTAGCATCAGTTGGTGGTAGGGTACAGCAACTTTCTTTTGACCATAAACCAAGCAATGAAAGTGAGACAAAACGTATAATTGCAGCAGGAGGATGGGTAGAATTTAATAGAGTAAATGGTGAGTTTTTTTATTCGTATTTTGTAACAATAATTAAATAGTAAATGTAACTACTATGCCAGGCACTCGTACAATTGTTAAAAACATATTTGTGCAACAACGTATAAATTCAATAACTTAAAATTGGTTTTTTTTCTTAAAAATGCTTATAGTTGAGGATTTTTGAGTATTATGTATAGGTTTAATTTCACACACACTTTTATTAAAAACATGGAATACTTAAAAGTTAGGTAATCATTTGTTTGCATTTCCTTGTCAGGTGTATATTTGTTTGCATCATTACAATATCAGATGCAGTAAGCACAGTTAATATTTCAATAATGTAATAACCGTACTTTATTATTCAAATTTTCTACTTTCTCATCATTCAAATTAATGCTCCAGGAGTGCAAATTTTTAGAGTATGTAAAGTTTTTATTGGTCAATATCTATTCAAACAAATCTGAAACATTATTTAATGAGAGATTTTTTGTGAAAGATATAAAACACCTCGGTAAACATAAAAGGTGGAAATGAAACTAAAACAAGAACAATAATAATAATAATTGGTGGTAGTAATAAAATATGACAAGGATTGAATAAAACAATTTTTTGGATCAATTCAATGCTCCCAATGATGAATATTTACTTCCTGAGATAAATACTCATTATTGGGAGTGTTCTAAATTTCTAATGAAAAAAGCACTGAATAGTAGAGAAATGATTTTTTTTTTTTTTCTCATAAATTTACATAGTCTAACATTTTTAGTCCTTAGTAAAGTGTGTTGTATATTAAAAATGATTTTACTTTTTTAATACAAATGTTATAATATTTATAATAGTTTTATATTTTTAAATATTAAATTATTTATAGGTAATCTAGCACTTTCACGTGCACTTGGAGATTTTGTATTTAAGAAGAATGATAAAAAGCCTCCTGAAGAACAGATAGTCACTGGTTAGAATTATTTTAAAATTTGTTAGAATTGTCATCATTTGTTTAAATAATAATTAATTTAAAATAATTTTTTTTTAGCTTATCCTGATGTAGTAGTTAGAGAAGTCACTCCAGACCATGAATTTATTGTCCTTGCATGTGATGGTATTTGGGATGTACTATCAAATGAAGATGTTGTTGATTTCATCCGTTCTAGAGTAGCTGCTAAAATGGAACCTGAACAAGTAAATGCTTTAAATTGTTAGATTATAATTATACATATTAGGATTTATTTCAAAATAATTTATTTACACGAATTATTTGCAGTTTTTCATAATTATTTAAAAAATTAAGTGTTTATATTACACTATAATATTAAATGAACAGCTGAATTCCTTTATTTGGCTGCTTAAAGCTAATTAATTTATATAAGGCCTTAAATAGCCCAAAAAAGGAATCTGGTTGTTCATTTGATATTTAAAGTAATTACTGAGTTAATTGTATTTGTTACTGTAATACTATTAGTCTTCATTACTTTTGTTTTTTCATTTAAAACCTGTAATACCAGTTTTAAAAATAAATTATTGCTGCTTTTAATAAAAAGTTGTTTACATAATGCTGCTAAAATATTTTTACTCAAGTATATGATTTATTTAATATATTAATTAATTTTACTATACAAATTAAGACTAGGTGGGATAAGTGTACTCATTGAATAACTGCACCTTTTTTGTAATATCTCACCAGCCAGTCAAAATTAAGCTGCTATCAATACATCAATGGTATCTTGTAAGTACAAATATTGATAGTATTTGAGCTGGTTTTATACATGGCTATTTCCATGGTTGCAACAGTGAGAAGTCTGGATAAGGTTGATCTTATTTACTTGCAACCTGTCAAGTAATAATTTTTTTTAATTTAAAATCTAGTAATTGTAATTTTGAGAGAGAATATTTATATGAATACTGTAGAACAAGTTCCCAACTTGTGTTCCATGGAACCCTAGGGTTCTGCCAATAAAATTTGGAGTTCCACAATAAAATCTGTTTTCTAGTAATATACAGATGTATGAATGTGCCAATGCAGATTTGGGATGTGAGGTGTAATTGTTGTAGTCTCAGATCCAGTCCTTTATGATATGCTATACATATGCTAGAAGTATTTATATCTTCATAAATAGTCAGGACTGATTTATCGTAACAGAACAAACTGAAATCATGATATAATATTTGACAAGATAATTAAAATCATAAAAATAGTAAAACTTAACCTAAAGCTAGGGAATCATTAAAAAAATAACCTTAAAAGTATCCAACTTATAAATAATAATGCATATTTAACAATTGTATTAATTCATCAATATCAGCAGCACAAGACTATTGAATTTAATGAAGGGAATGGCCAGTCAGATGCTCAATGGTACTGTACACACTACAATACTAGTATGTAGGGTAGATGTACCAGTTTTGGCCAGAAAACAAATTTAACTTAAAAATATAATCACCACATATTCAAATCTGTCCAATGAAAAGTTTGTTTCATTTGTGATTATATTTTTAAGTTAAATTTGTTTTCTGGCCAGAACTGGTACATCTACCCTATATACACTAGATGGGACACTCATGTCAGACTAGTGTCACATCTAGTCAAAGGGTTAATGTCCCATCATATATAGTGTGTTGTAGTGCAACAGTACAGCTTACAAGCAGACATATCAGTCAAAGATGATTACTTCTGCACTGCAATTGTTCTGTGATATTTTAAGTATTTTTCATATAAAAATGTAGTGGAAATTGTGTAAATTTATAGTGCTTTTAGTATTGCGTATACCCAAATTAAAAGTCGTGGAGTATTGGCTGAGAGAAGAGTTTTGAAGGAAACTTGCAAGTATTGATACTTCAAATGTTACTAGTGACAAGGAGACTGGAAAGGTTGATACAAATGAAAGTACAAATTCAGTTGTTAGTGCTGTTTAAAATATTGAAAAACCCTTCACATTAATGACCAGTTTAAATTAAGTAATATTTGCTTTCCATTATTCTATTAATCTGTTTTTTTTTTTTTTTTTTTTCAATATATTGCGTTTGGTGTTTCTATTTGCCATTTTATCTATAAAAAATTGTCAGGGTTCCAACATTTTTTACTATGTTGATAAAGGTTCTGTGATAAAAATAAGTTGGGAACCACTACTGTAGAATGATAGGTGCAAGTACTGTTGGTGAAGTTTTTTGTCCCTGTGTTTTGTTTTCTTGTGATAAGTCTGGATGCATTTATTCCATAAAATTTCAATAGTTCAGTTGTGGGGGAATATTATGCTATATATACACACATTCCTTGAGATAAATGTGTGGCAGAAGAAAACACTACATTAGTGATTGATTATTTCATCATCATGAAGTTTCCAAAAAAGTAAGTGTTTGACATTGTTGGACAAGTTTTCAGTATCAATTTTGATGAACACAGTAAAGTTTATGCACCTTGTCAAGAAGAAATTTATGGAACACTTTTCTTTTCCATTGGCTATTTGTAGAAGCTTATGCAGGCATTCTTCTCCAAGACATTGTCAAGTCTCTTGACAAAACATGACATGTTGGAAGATGATGATTAATTAGTTTCTTTTGCAATTTGAAGTTACATTATTATTTGGAATAAGGTGCTTCAAAAGTTGTACAAAATGTTCTTTTCAAGAGTTATTCTCAAGCAATTTAATCTTGTTTTTTAAATCACTTTACATTTCTATTGTAATTAGGGACCTAAATTAAAAACAAATAACATCAATTTTACTTTTTTTTTTTTACTGTGCCATCATTGCTTCATTGTCAGAACGTAGTGACGACTAACACTTGACTTTGTGCATTCCTTGTCAACAAAATAACTCTGGAATGAGTTGTCCGATCTTGATGAAATTTTCTGGGACGACTCATCATCACTCAAGGATGAACTTATTAAAATTTCAACTTTCAAAAATGATCCGTTTTTGTAGAACTGGAGATAGGGGTTTTTCTTCAGTATGGATCATTTTTGAGAGTTGAAATTTTAATAAGTTCATCCTTGAGTGATGATGAGTCATCGTAGAAAATTTCATCAAGATCGGACAACTCATTCTAGAGTTATAATGTCAACAAGGAATGCACGAAGTCAAGTGTTAGTAGCTTCCTGCACGCACGTGTAGAAGCGTCATCTAGTGGTCAGAAAATATGACAAGCATTAAAACGGTAATTTTGAAAGATAAATGTTATCACGAACTAGATACACAACAAATATAAAGAATCTTTATAGAATAATAAGTTAAAAAAGAAAACTTTTTTTAACTTATTATTCTATAACATGGAGCAGCAGTGATCAATATTGATGGCTTTACGATCCATTCTCTCCTTCGTCTTCCTATTGTTAGTACAAAATTTCGATCTATAAATGAAGAAGCTGCATAGAAATTCCAGATTGAGATGAAGTTGCTCAAATTCATCATCATGAAATGTCAATGATTGGTGCAAGAATGCTTTACATGATCGAGAGAAGATTGAGGGAGATAAGCCCCGAGAAAGATGAGCCGTTTGGTGGATTCTTTGTCTATTTGTTTGGTGATTTTTCGTCAGCTTTCTCCTGTTAAAGATACTCCTCTCTCCTTGAGTGTTTTTTACGATGTAATGTCCCAACAAGGTCCCTACCTTGTTGGGACATTACATTACATTTGCATTTGATTCTTTTGAGAAGTTCATTGAACTTAGTAATTCTTATAGACAAAATAGCGCAGATAATTCCTTTACAGGTGTTTTACAACATCTAGCTTCGGGTGATTTCTCTGATACAGATCTGAACACTCTGACGACAAGAAATGGAGCCTATTTATCCAGAGATGAACTTGATCAGTTTCAAACGGCTATATCTAACAAACGAGCAAGTTAAACAAAGCAACGAAGACTACTTGCAGTGAACTGGGTACCCTGTTGTTTATATAGCATCTGAAAACACTCCAGATATTGCCCCGCCTTCATCCAAAGATGACTTAGCTCTTGGTCTCTCCAAGTATTTGAATCTCACAGTTAATGCCAGAATCATGCCGAGAGTCAACTTATGGGTGCAAGGATGTCTCGTCAATGGTTCACTAGGAACTATGCGCTACATTATATATGCTCCTAATGCTTGCCCTCCAGCTCTTTCTCTGTTTATTTTAGTGGAATTCATCTATGGTAGTCTGTTTCCAATAATCCCCATAACACGCTCTTTGAACGATGGCAGTATATTGCGGTCTCGTAGACAGTTTCCCCTTACCTTAGCATACTCGATAACTATACATAAATCACAGGGATTATCTCTTCCAAATATCAAAATAGATATAGGAGAAAAAGAGACAGCTATCGGTCTCATCCATGTTACATTGAGTCGAGTGAAAAAATAACTGACTCAGTATTTTTAAAGAGTTACAATAAAGATTGTTATGAGTCAATCTGTAAGTCCAAGGCCCATAGTGATAGCCAGAATTTCGTGAAATGTTGGTATAGCAATTAATTAATGGCTTATTTTGATCTTATATTTGTACCTTTAAATGATCCAATAGAAATCAAATTATTGTTGAGAACGAATGATTCTTTTTCCCTCATAATCTAAGAAATAAAGGTGCGAGCAGCTTTGTTTCGACTACACGCTGATGCAGCATTATTTAACTGGTTTACTATAGTCATACTTGCAATGGAGCATATTGAAATCTGTAAATAAATGCTTTGCCACACTTAGGCTGGCATTTGATTTTTTTAAATCTTCTTAGCTATTATAGCAGTGGGTGCACATACCTTTATTATAAGGGTAAGTGCATCCTTTCGCATTATTTTAAACATATTCTCTTTCAACAAATAATACTCACTTGAGATGTGATATTCATCTCCTCTTGCTATAGAACCAAGCAAGTTATTCCAGCAAGTGGTTTTTGAAGTCAGGTAGCCTTTGTTCTGCCTGACTAGTGGAACCTTTTGAATTTCAAAATTGAGAATGCACTTATCCCATCTGACCTCATATTTTAAAAAATTTACAAAAGTATATTTTAACAGTTAATTTTTAATCATTATTGTTTATTTAATGGCTGTCATATAATGGAGTATAAATGTGGTTTGTTTTAATGCAAATACAAAAGAATCATTACCCAGTATGCCAGTAAGTTCAGGTCAGTGGTTGACTGGCCCACTATGAAATCAGGAATTTCCTGGTTCTATTTGAGAACACATTTGTGTGCTGTTGCTCTGTCACTTCAAAAGTGGTTACAATACCACAAAGACTCATTATCTTATCTGCAAGGCATTTTGGCGAGGACACAATCAACAGACAGACCTGCTACAATTGATTCAAGAAATTCAAGGATGGAAATTTCTTGTTTTAAGGTGAACCCTATTCAGGCAGTGATTTCACCATTGATAACAATGTTTTCCTTCAACTGATAGATTACAATCCATGGTTGACTTCCAGAGAATTAGCATAACACTTGAATGTTCCCATACACTCCAAAAATTGACAGTCTGATACCGCACAATTCATCAGCACATAACATAGATCAAAGATAACCTTACAGAAGCTGGCCAGTTTGGGCTGGCATGGACAAAATTTATGTGATAAAGATGCTTGAGACTTTCTTTGAAGAAAAACTTCAGTTAGCAAGAAACGAGAAAATTGTCACAGGGGCGTTACACAACATACAAATATCGCTATAATCACTAGCGCTTTCGACAAAACTATTTCTGTCTTCAGCAGGCAGATAAAAACTTTAAAGGATTTTAACTGTTTTTATTTGCCTGACAAAGACGGAAATAGTTTTGTCGAAAGCACTAGTAATTATAGCGATATTTGTATGTTGTGTAACGCCCGTGTGGTGTAACGCCCGTGTGATAATTTTGTTGTTTCTTGCTTATTCAATGATCGGTGTGAAGTCCAACCATTGTTACACACTTCAGTTATTCTATGCTTTGTGGGATTAAAAGTTTGCAAAAAAAGTAATGAGATGTGATTGATGGTAATTACCTACAAGACTGAACTGTAATTGTTGTTAATTGTCAATAAAGTTTTTCTTTTTTTCAAAATATCTAAATTTCACCTTTACAACAAGATAGAAAAGTTTTTCTGTGTATATATATATATAAAACTCACATCATCTCTAACTTGAATATTTCTTTAACTTGAAGAAAATGGAGCATTTGGTAAGTCTCAATGGAATAATATAGAGATTTAACATCTCCAACTTGAATCTCCAACTCCAAATTTTCTCCAAGTTGAAGGATTTCATGGTCTTCTGACATTGATTTGTTACTTTCAACTTTCCAGACTCAAATTTTTATATGTATTCTATCCAAAGTGATTCTAATTATTGTATTTTTATAATTTTAGACAGTTACTTATATCTATTGTCTAACACCTATTTGCAGACAACATTCCAGCGTAAAGCAAGAGGAGGCCCATCAGTGGCCGAGTGGTTCTGTTCCCTGAACACTAGCAGTTCGGTTGTGGGTTCACGCCTTGCCAGGATGGACTGGCCATGTGGAGTTTTTTGGGTTTTCTCCACATCTATAATGCCAATTACTCTTAAAAAGACCTTCCAGAAGGCATTCCACCTAGGCAGATCACCGAAGTTGCTGTAACTTAATAATCAAACCAAAGTGAGAGGACCTCCTCACTTTCTCAACAAGATGTACCTGCAAAACTGTCTGATTCCATTAGTTGCATTGAATAGTTTGCTGAAGGCATTACACGAACTGTTTACAACAAAAAAAAAACTAATCAAAGATCCTTTATATAATGCAAGAGAATAAATAGATTTGCGTGTTTACATCTCAGACACAAAATTCTGTCTTGCCTAGCCAACTGACACCAATCCAAACCATCATAAAACCTGAATGGTTTTGCTGGTTAAATTTTTTTCTATTATAATTTTCTTATTGGTGGTGGTAACATTCTACACTTCTTGTCTACACTACTGCAAAAAATGTCAACAATGAATCAGCCTGGTCAGCATGGCTCTGATGAGGATACCTCATGACTTAATTTTTTAAAGTCGTAAGCATCTCTGTCCTTTTATTGCTGATTTGCACTTTTTAGATGGTCCTCAGTGCTGTTGTTTTCTCCACAGAAGTACAAGTGGTAGATAGAGATTAAACTTCATGTAACATTTTCAGATTTTTAACAGATTACAAATATCTAGCTTTCCTCTTCCTTGAAGATAAAATTGTAGAATTGTTTACCATGTTGTAGTTCTTTCATGGTGAATAAGATATTTGCTAGTTTCTTATGTCTTGTATATTTGAACAACATAGACATGTTTCCTTTGAGACTGCACTGTCTGCATAAATAAACTTGAAATTTGTACTAGGGCTCACTCATTGGCATACTGGGTGCTTTATTGTTTATTATTTTTAATAAGTTTTCCTTATATACAAGCTTACATATATTTTAATAATTATTTGTAAATGAAAAGTTCAGCTGTACTTAAAAAAAATTGTTTTGATTATAGATCTGTGAGGAATTGATGAATTTGTGCTTAGCTCCAGATTGTCAAATGGGAGGACTAGGTTGTGACAACATGACTGTTGTACTGGTTTGTCTACTGCAAGGAATGACTTACGAAGAACTCGCTGCAAAGTGTGCTTGTCCACCACTCCCACATCCGATAGATGAGGTTCCGCCACATGGATCTGACTCTTCGACTTCAGAAACAGAAGATGCAGATGACGATGAACACAGTAAAGAGACAAAAGGAAAAGATGATAAGTCGGTTCAACAAGCTCAGGAAATGAGTGATACCATATCTAATGAATCCAGCGAATCATCTGCACTATTTTGCAATGAAAAGTCATCTCGATCCCATTTATCCAGTAAAGGAATGGTAGAAAATTCGGTTAGGGAAGGTAGCGAAATGGCTGTAGCGTGATCAACAAGAAGTCTATAATATAATACTTTCAACAACAACAACAAAAAAAAAGGCATTATTGTTTAAAAAAGAAAAAAAAAAAAGAAATTGTTTCTGGCAAGTCTCCAGCAGTTGTCATCACTATTGAATTTACATTAATCAAGCAGGAAGGCTCATTTATATCAGTGATTTAAATCGTTCATGCTAACAACCTTAATGGCTGCAGAAAGGGCAATATAAATGAACAAAAGGTTTACGTCTATAATTAAACTGTAACTTTTATTTGATCTCATACCTTTAATTTTTTAGCAAGATGTCTACTGTTTGGATGCCTTTGCCATCACAGTTCATATTCCATTTTTATGTATATTGCACAAATTATCCTATTGTCATTTCGATCGATGATTGTCATAAATTTAAAAAAAAGAGAGAGAGAGAGAAATTTGGCAGTGGAAATTTAGGGGAAAAACATATTTTTAATCTGCCACACACATATATATATATATATTATTTAAAAAAATTTAATATTAATTTTAAACAAACAAGATTATGTAAAAAACCCCAAAAATTTTATAATTTCAAAAGAAGAAAAAATATATATATATATAAAAGAATAATCGTATAAATTTCTATATTTGCAGAATTTTGCTGCTTTAAAAATTTGACAAAACAAGAATTCTTAATCCTTAAATCTAGGGATTCTCTTGTATAGATTATCAGTTTTATTTTCTTTTCTTGTATTTAACTAAATATATAAAGAAATTGTACAAAAAAACCCACAGCTCATTTGTATAGCTGATTGCTGTGAATAGTATAGTATTGTGATTTTTGAGAAAACGTGACACAAAGTTTGTTTGAACGCCTACATAACTTGTAAGATAGATAGAATTTCTCATTGTCAAGGGCTACAATATAATATTTAAAAAAGAGGATAAAAGTCAAACTGCATATGTATTCAAGTGCATCATTCTCAGTTGCAAAAAACAAACTATATATATATATATATATATTGTAAATACTAACATGTATTTTAACTACAAAGTTTTTTTCCCTTTAATTTCTGTAATTAGAATTTCAGTTCAGCTTGTTGTTTAATGTAAATTAATATAACTTTAATTCATAAGCATGCATTTCACACACGAATAGGGTTATATTCTGGGACCTTAATTTTACACCGAGCATGTTACTGTTCGTTTTAGTTAGAGGCAGATTTTGTTGTTTAATTTAAAGGAAAAAAAAGAGGAGGAGAAACATTTATATACGAATCACACAACATGCAGCAAAAGTGCCTTTTTTTATTTTTTTGTTTTGTCTGTGATTGGATATCCAAAATTATAAATTAATGATTTGTACACGGTGATAAAAAAAAAATTAAAAGGTAATTCGTCCGGAAATGGATTGCAGTAAGTAATAATTTGATTTTTTTTTTTGTTTGTGATTTTTTTTTTTTTGCTTTCATAAGTTATGTGAATGTTAAATGCAAAGGTTAGTGAATAGTACAGTCTGTAACGTGTATGATAAGTAATAGTTTTGATTACTGTATCTGCCTGATGTATATAATAGAACCACCTGAACCTTGGAAAAATTGTGTTGTTGTTGTTGTTGTTTATAATTTGGTTTCCCCAGAAAGATATTTTTCATCCTCAAAATAGGTTTTCCAAGAGAATTGAGTACAAATATTTTATTTTTCAGGTATAAGTTTCTGATTAACGAGATGTGTGGTACGTTTCCTCTTGATATTTTGATTTTATAATTGATTTACTATATGTAATTATACATATAGAATAAATTGAAATTACATTAATACAAAGTCTAATTAAATAAAAGTTTTAAGATACTTAAATGTTCAGAAATTAAAATCACAAAACTTAAATTTGAAACTATTAATTGATACCTAAATATGTTTAAAAAGTGTTTATTTAAAGCCAATTAATATATTAAAATAGCATTTGAAAATAATTTCAGATCTTTGCTGCTCTTTTAGAGTAATTTTCTGAAAAACAACAACAGTTTCTAAACAAAATATTTAAAATATTCTGTAAATAGGACATTGTTGCCTCTACTGTCAATTGACAGAATGATTGAAATAAAACAATTAAAATTAATATTACAAATCATACACAACAAACAAGGATTTGGAGCATTTCAGCTTGTCAGATGTATGTATATACAGTGAAGCAAGAAAAATCCAGAATAATTGGGACTAACCACAACTGGATTTTCAAATATACACACAAATTAGCATTTTAAGGCTGTAAACTACAGATACACTGTAATTCAAGTTTAGATATTCTAAGTTCAAATCAATGTTTCACAAGAAATGTAAGAATACTACTTAGATTCAAAACAATTTAGAGTTACTATATTTAAACAAAAACTATGTAATCATAATTTCAATTAATTAAAAAATTTGGAGTTCTGAATGAATGTTAGAACATCTACAACAAAGTTACCATTGAAAGGGTTGATATTCTTTGACAGCCAAATCCAGATTTGATTTTTTGTTGTATTTATGATGGAATCTATGAAAAGATACATTAAGTCAGAAAAGTAAAATTTTGCTGTAGAGCAAAGTAATTAACTCTAAATGCAGTCAAATTTGTTAGATAATTTTTTTTTAGATTTCAATGCTTAATGCTTCTAGTAACACTTGATTATAAATGCTCTCATATATTCTTTGTAGAATAAGATTCACTCAACAAATAAATACTGAGTTTCCTGACTTGTGATGTAATCTATAAAAAGATCATTTTACTTACACACATTTAATTATCATTGGATATAGCTGTG
Organism: Centruroides vittatus; assembly: GCF_030686945.1. Lineage (NCBI taxonomy): Eukaryota > Metazoa > Arthropoda > Arachnida > Scorpiones > Buthidae > Centruroides > Centruroides vittatus. The sequence continues at coordinate 73,092 of NW_027122036.1, forward strand.
TCTAAATCTGATTGCAAGAGGGCACTAAGAATAATAGCTTTGTCTATAAAATTAAGACAAAGATAGATCATTTGATCAACTTTTGGAATACATGATCACTAGGTATTTACAATTTTATGCATTTTTTTTAAATTTTTGGTTAAAGAGGTGTGCATTCCTCCCTCTTCTTTGAATAGATCTATGCAAGTGTAACACTATATTTTTATTTTTTACCTTGTGAAGATGAGTAGAGATGCTCATCTTCACAGGGTAAAAAAAAAATATAGTGCAAAAATATAAAGCAGAGATGCTCATCTTCACGGGGTTATGTGTAAAAGTTGATTCAGATACTGAGGCATTAGGTATGTGTGATTTGTGATATCAAGTTTCTTCTCTCCCCCTCCCAAAAAAAATTGTTTTTAATTTTGGAGGGAGTTTACCTTAGAATTTAATTACAAAGGTATATTTTACATAGGAAGCTAGTGTATTACATAAACTTGTTCTGACTTTAACCATTCAAACTTTTACCAACAAAAATTCTTGTTTAACTTTTAAATTTAAAGTTTTCAGCCTAGATATTAAACAGTTTTTTTTTTCTGGTAAAGGTTCAAGAGTGATTGGTGTTTAACATTTATAATTCTTTAAACTTGTTTAGAAATTTTCAAATGAAGCTCAATTTTATCAGTAATTTTCTTTAGTAACAAATCAAGCTTTATCACAAGAATTATATTTTCCTTCATTTTATTTTAAACACTTACAAATTGCAGTTTTATTTAAATGGAAAATTATGCATATTTATTATTTTTTGCCTTACTTTCCTCTGAAGTCGCCATACAAACGGGCCAAGCAAAGAGCCTTTATCTCAGAGAATACAGTACTGCTAAATGCTCTTCATATGATATTCTTTGACTTAGTCAATGCTTTAACTTAATGCAATCATATGTTGGAAGACTCAAATCACCCTGTAAAGTCAACTGAAATTTAGTTTATTAACAAGTTATCCTTATTTAGGATTATAATTTTTTTTAAAAATGCATTGCTATATTGCATATTCCTAATAGGTCTTTTGATACAAGGATCAATATTTAAACATTGAAATGATACATCAAATTTCATTTCCCATGTTGACAGGAGAAAGCCATGATAGGCAAGTTTATTTCTAGGATATGGCTATTTAATGGTTGTATCTGCATCTTTGGATAGTGATAAAGTTTGTTGGATCAGTTGTGATATACATAAACATGTAAATTTGACATCTTGTAAAATTGGAGATGTCAAATGGACATAAGATTGCACGTCAAAGGAACAGTCATAAACAATGAATCATTGTGGATCATAATTAGTCAAATATTAATACATACAATGACTGTATAGTAGCGAAACAGCTCACCAGTGAAAATTGGATAAAATCACATGTACTACTTGGATGTAGGTTTGCGCCTGACCAACAAGATGGCTACTTAGAGTTTTCTTCGCGTGTCTCACACCCAAACAGAGATTAATTTGTTAGAGAAAGTCATCCCGAGAGGTCGCAAAGTCGGCAAACGACGGTCGGGCGGCCAAGCGATCAAAGTGGCAGTCTGCCGCTTCGGGGGACCCGGGAATCCGGACAGGTCAAAAAAAATCCCCAGGAATTTATTGGGGGACGGTCCGACCAAATATGTCGGGCCCCGTCCTTTCCCACCCGGCTGCCCCATTGCGGGCCCGGCCGAATCCGTAACGGACTTGCTAAAAGACACCCTCTTAGTGCCCTAGGACGGAAAAACCTTGGCAAATTGCCATCGTGTTGCATCGACAAGATTTTTTAGTAGAAGATTTTAGTCGTTCAGGGGAATGGCCTTAAATTTCGTATTAATTTCAATTATAAAGTTAGAAAACGACAGTAAGCCGAACTCTTGTTTGATACGAATTGACGTGCCTGAAGTATTAGCATGTTAGAAAATGTGACGATGTTAAACAATGGCTGTAGGACAAGCATTTGTTATTGATTCAAAATAAGAATATTACACCACATTGGTGTTACTCGGTGCTTTTAATGTGTAAACTATGAAAACTTAATTTTTTAATATCTCAATAAACCTACTGTGGTAAACATTGAAAATAATAATGGAATTATAAGCCTCTTGAAGAAGGAAAACAATTTGTAAATACGTTTAAAAAATTTGAATTTTGAAATTCGATTGACGTAGTACAGAATCGTTTCTTTAAATATCGTTCGAATTTTGTTATTTTGTCTCTTGTTCCTAATAAGAAGGTTATGAACGATCACCTAGAAAGGGAAAATAACGTCATCTTAGTCCCTCTACTAGAAGATTCCTCTCAAGTGAAAAAAATCGAATTTTAATCGGAAGGTGCTGCTGAGTTTAAAGGATGTCTTCTATCAGAAAGATATGAAAAGATACGAAATCTGCTTCCTCTACGTTTTCTTAGAATATCGAAGAAGCGGAATGAATAAAAGTAGAGGAAGATCCAGGATCTCTTAGAAGTCGCAGCAGAAAGGAAATGGAGTTGCTAAATTCTTGTAATCTTGTAACCAACCGGCTCTTTACGTAGCTCCCCCATTTTTTTTAATTGGTAAAGAGTTGCTAAATCGATTTGAATAAACAACAATTAATGCAATAGTGTCGTAGATTCAGTTTTATTTTAAATTTTGAATCGTTTAGAATTTACAAATTCGAATTGTCTACGGTTCTGGTTGTCAACCGTCCTTTATTCAGCTCTCCTGTCCTTGTCCTTTTTTGGAGTTTAGAAAAGATGCCAAATGTCCTTTATTTCGAAAAAAAAAAAAAATTTCCAACTGACGTGAATGAAAAAAAATTATATATATATACAGTCGACTCCGCATAAGTCGTCACCCCAAAGGGAAGTGAAATGTGTCGAGTTATCCGATGTGACTACTAAAGCGAAGTTGGAAAAAAAACCGCAAAAGTACAATTAGGAAAATACAGTAGTGCGTTATACAGTAGTATAAGCTTACAATACATTGTGTCTTCCATTTACAATTACTCTGTAGATGAAAAACTGAAAAATTCGTTTAGTAGTGTTTTTCTTTTGAGCACTTAACTGTCTCGACTTTCTTTTCCAACGATCACGAACGCCTCAAAAACATAGTCTTCGCAATTGTCAATTATTGGCAAGTAGCGTCTAAGGATTCTTAATGCCTCTGGCACGAGAAAATGCAAAATTGGATTCTGGTGGGACGTTGATGTAGACTGTATATTTTCTTTTTGTTTATCTGTTATTATTTTATACATGAAAATACATATAAATAAAAATTCCTTAACATTTTATGTATATCTATATATATAATCGAGACGAGTTGATAATAATAATAATAATAATAATAATAATAATAATCAGCGCAGAGCCCAAACGGTTAGGAGTTGAAAGTTGAAATTTGGTACACAGTTAGGGTACGTCACGAAAACGCACACTAAGAAGGGATTTTTCGAAATTTCTCCCCACGGGGAGAGGGACAGGATTAAGGCTTAACACTTCCATTGTTGATGGAAGTGTTAAGTATCAATAGAAGTGTTAAGTAACAATGGAGAACAAGAGAAAGCGACGTGCAAGATTCACGGGCGCTGGAGGAAGAAGAAAAAAAAAGTAATATGTTAGAACATATTTGATTTTCAAATTTAAACAGATTGATTCGGTTTTTCTCGACTTTTCTTCTTTAGAACATTCGATGAAAATCGAACGATATAATCAGAACACGTCGTGAAAATCGAACAATATTACAATATTCGATTTTCAAATTCGACCTTTCTTTAGAAATATTTAGTTTGTTGATGAAATTACTCTTTTTCTTTTGTGACTATAACGTAATAATCTTAATCTTCGCTCTCATTACTTTTGCCCGAGCAACGCCGGGCCTATCTGCTAGTATATTAATAATAATAATATATTATTATATTATTAAATAAATTGAGTTCCCCTCCTGAAAAAGAAAAATGAGTTCGCACCACACGTGCGGAGTGAATTCATTTTTTCGGGAGGGGGTGTCGACTTATCCAGTGGTGTCGCGTAAACCAGAGTTTTTTCAACATTAACGCCTATGTAAGTCGGCCATAAAAGTGACTACTTAACCGATGGTGTCGACTTATGCGGACTCGACTGGCATATATATATATATAATAAACCTTCTATTAATTTAGAAAACAAGCGAGGATTTATAAAATTCTGCTTCAATTACAATTTCCGACATTGAATTTGAATGAACGAATGATTTCGAAACACGGGTGTGCTTATACGGTATGAGGCTGAGTTATAACAGGTGGCATTGTAACTTGAAAAAGTTGGCAATACTGCATACTGGTCACTGTCTTCCCACCCAGTCTCGTAGATGTGCTTCCTTTGCACATTTTCCACAAATATGATATAGATTTTTGTCTGCATCAAAATCCCCTAATGCATATATTCTTGTGTATGTTACTACTATTAATAAAATAATTACGTTGTTCAGATAATTATGTTATAATTATATACGTAAACATAAACTTTGTTTATTTGCATACTTATATCGTACTAAATGTGTTTTACATTTTCCAGTTCTTTAAAATAGTCTTCTGCGATCTTTGGGAAGATTTTGATGCTTACTATATTGCGCCAAAAACGTTTAGTTTATTACTACATTCTTGGAGTAATTTACGTTTCATTTCAGCTATTTTGTTTCCATATACGAAGGAATAATCTTATATATTCGTTGATTTCATTCCGGAACTGCCTAGACTTGTTGATCTGGACAATTTCGAGAAACCGTCTAGTCCAGTGGTTCTGAAAGTGGGCAGTACGGCCAATTAGGCTAGTGAATAAATCTAGGGAGCAAAACAGCGAGGAGGCGACATGGGTGCCGGAGGCAGGGTCCTGATCGAACGGTGACCGTAGGCGAGGGTTCGGGTCATTGATAACCTTTCGCTTTCCTCCGTTTAAATTGGCAAGAAGAAACATTACGTTTAATGGTTTTCTTGTGCAATATCTAGATAAAAACTAGTTTCCTACAAAAGTACTCTTGCGAAACAACTCCTTGGCTAATTACCAATGTTTTACATTGCCTTCTATCACAAATACAATACTAAAGATTCTGAGACTAATGTAATTTATCTCCTTTTGTATAGATTTTTCTAACATAACAGCATAAAAATTCAATTTAAAAATAGGAAACCTTATTAGAATTTTTTAGATTTACTTATTTAACAATAAATTACTTTAATTTTGAATTTATTTGAAATATTAATTTTATTTTTTCGTAAATAGCGAAACGTAAGACAATTAGCAATTTTGAAAAGTTAAGTATTGTCGTTGAATACATAGAAAACAAACGTTATATAAATGTTCAAATTATATAATTTTTATCCCTCAAAACATTACATCAAATTTTGAAATGTTCAAAATCCAAATTGTTCAGAAAATTCAAAATTCATATTCCTCAGAAGTTCCCTCTTCAGCAGTGTTTTTGGCTGCATCGATCACATTTTCGGAAACTTTGCTTCCAATTTCCGAAGCAGTAGTGTCGACGGTCGATTCTTTAATTAAAGATTCCGTGGCTTCTGGTTGTTTAGCGATGCTTTCTTCTTTGTTAATATTTGCAACAGAATCGCTTCCACGGTGTGATCTCGTTCGATTAAGTTCGATGCTCTTATCGGTGCTCGTTCGAATCAATCTCTTACTAAAATAACTCGGTTTTTCGCTAAGATTCCGATCCAAAGTTTTCTTTTCTTCCGCCTGTTGTCCGTCCACTTCTTTCATTTTTCTGGCGTTAAGGGTGTCGCGACGAAATCGTTCGTAAAAGTATGATCTCGTAACTTCGATCATATCGATCATATGAGTCTTTATCAGCATGTCTCTGAAGTCCGAATATTCACAATGTTCTTTATTTTCGAGGTCCACGAACCCCCAACCAATCATCCGACCGTAGAGTTTCTTACTACCGACTTCGTGCAGCTTCTCGCTTCCCACTACGGCAAAGGGTATTTTAGCTCTTATTTTATCGTTCAGCACCTGATCGTCTGGATTTTCTTCCATCTGTTTCATGGGGTAAACGGCAATTCCGTTTTCTTCTAAACAATTTCTGATAACTTGCTTGAAGGCTAATCTTTCGTTTATTGTCATGGTGTCGCTCTTCGCTATGACGGGGACGAGGTTGACGATTTTTCCCAGTCTCTTCATAAATTCTATATCCAGAGGGGTCAACCAGCGACCAGACGGAGAGATGAAGTACACGCAGCAATGAACTCTGGTATCTTTTATGAACTTTTTACGATCTACGCATTCCTCTTCTTCCAAATACTTCTCGTATTGTTCGTATATGTATTCTTCTATAGGAAGCCAGCAGTTTTCGTTATTTATATTATCACCGAAACCCGGTGTATCGGTAATGGTCAGGTGTAACTTTACACCTTTCTCTTCCAGAAGATGGGTGACCGATTTAATTTCCGTAGTTTTGCGATACCCATCGACTCCTTTATCTCTCTCGTCTTTCGAACAGCTTTTACGGCTAACAAATGCTTTAAAAAGTGTGTTAAGCAACGTAGACTTACCCAAACCCGACCTTCCAACGACGAGAATGTTGAATTCGTATCCTCTCTTCAGGGATTTCTTCAGAGTTTGTTCCTGAAGAGTGTCTATACCGACGTAACACCAGTTTTCTGTTTTTAAATAACCCCACTGGGTAATCTCGGGCAATGTTTCTGACATCATTGCTAGAAAACAACGTTGCTTCAACCCAAAATAACGATTTTCTGAACTTTATTTGAATTCGAGAAGAAGAATTTTGAATTTGTTCGATTTTCGTTTTTTCGAACGATGTCAATTTTCAATAAATTATTTGTCGATAATTAAATTATATTTTGCTAAGAAATAATGAATAAATAATAATAGAATTAATAATGATGATAATACGTTGTTACAATGTAATTCGGAGTTTATTTTTCTCGAAACTCTCGACAGTAGCAGTGACAGCCCGAATTAATAAAATAAATATCTTGCTGATTTACATTATTAAATGAAATTTAAATCTTGTTTGAATGCAAATTATATATGTGAAATCATTTGTAACTGCCCGCGCGGGTATTAAAATCAGGTTGTAGAGTTGAAATTTAGACCACCACGACAATGCGCCATCACACAGACCAAAGACGAATCCATAAAAACAAAATTAAAGTTGTGAGTATGACTTCAAGAGAGAATAATTTTTCAAAACTACTTTTCCATTAACAACATTATTTTCTTAGTACTTATTTTCAATAAGATTACTCTAGAAACGAATTTTGTAATTGACGCCCTAGTAAAGACACATTGGAATTTTATACGTTATATAAGTGTCGCCGACTCGACACTTATGTAACGTGTTTCCTACGGTCACCTTAACAAATCTTACATTTTTTTTTTCTTTTTAGCGCTATTTCCTGTCCTCACGCATAGATCCGTTCTGCCCTTATTTCCGATTCCGATGTGTCATCCATCATAACAAATTCGTTCTATTTTTGTATGTGTGGTGCTACTGACACTCTCTGACTTTACTTTTTTCTGCTAAAGCCAACCCAAAATACAGCCGTGGGGCTGGTCTAATCCAATGACTTAGTACGGTCCACGGCGAAGAATCCACGGAATCCGTGTACTGTACGTGTCATTCATCCTCTACCCATCTTGAATTAGATTTTTTTTTCTTCTCCTTTCATCCGTAACCGTAAACGAGTATACATGGTTCGTTCCGAAATCCTTTATTGAAAATCCGTATAATCAGTGGTGTTATTCGAAATAGTTAACAAAGGGGTCGCTAGCAGAAAATTTTTCCCTGACAATCACCAACAAACGAAATGGAAGTTTTGGCTAGAAATAAATACAATACCTTTTCTTGCGATATATCTAATAATCAGTGGCGTATTTGGAACATAACGAGCCCTGGGCGAAGACCAGGTAACAATAGTATATTCAGATGTCATCACTTCTCGAAATACAATATCCTTTTTATTTCGCTGTCCATAGCCCGACACGTGTTCCACAGCCATCTTGTATTATCTCGCGCGCGTGAAATTGTGAGATCTCTTTTATGACTGGATCTAGTTTCGAGAACTCTCTTGAATCGATCGCGATTAAACCTCGTTTCGGTCGAGAGAGATCGCACCAAGACATAGTCCCCGACCTTGCTCACAATGTAGATTGAAATGCTCAGTGCGAACAGGGTATAAGGCTCTAGTTTAGTAGTATTACAGAGTATAATACGTATATTTTAATATATTTTTAAAAAAAAACAAAACCACTAAGAAATGTTCCGTGTGTTTAACAAGGTTCGGAAAACTGAAATTTTTAACAACGGGTTCGGCCGAACCTGTGCGAACCGGCTGAATATCACCACTGCGTATAATATACTATACAAGCTAATAGTTTAAAAGCTAAGATTCATTTGTTTATTTTTTATTGTTTTCTTTACTAAGAGGACATTTTTCGCCACTTCGAGGGGTACGAGACACATTCCGGATCAATCTATTTAAAAATTTCTGAATTGCCAGTACTCAAACCAGGTTTAAAAAAATATTAATTAATTTGTGTGTACGAATATTGTTATATAATTTTTTAATTACACAAATTATTTTATTATATATTTTAAATTATAATTCTGATCTTAGTTGGAAATTTAAATTTCGAGACAATCTGTTAGGTCATTAATACGTTCTCCAGTTACTCAGTTCAGTTTATCTCTAGTCTAAAGGGATTGGACGAGAGTGGATAAAATCTGTGAGCGTTGGAGGTTGGTCGGGTGGGATTTTTCGGGTTTCTTCACGTATCTGACACACAAATATGGATTCCTTTTGTTCCCTTTTTTTTAAACTCTCTGCGCCCTGTGGGCACTAAGAGGGCCTCTTTTAGTAGGCCCATTATGGGTTCGGCCAGGCCCACAATGGGGCGACCAGGTGGTGAGGGACGGAGCCCGACATATCCGAACGGACCACCCCCCCGAAAAATTCCTGGGGATTATTCGACCCGTTCGGATTCGATGCCGGGTCTCCCGGGACAGTAGGCTGCCACCTTGACCGCTCGGCCATCCGGCCGTCCCTTTTGTTACATTGTTTTAGCTCATCAGTTCAATTCATATATTTAATTTCGTTTACTATTTCAACTTATTACGTTGAAAGAACCATTTATGATCTTTTCGGCTTAGCTATCATTCTGAATATGAGAAATTTTGTTACGATAAGATTTATTTTTAAATCATTACAATCGCTATAAACTTGCACTTTATTTAAAGTATTGTGTAAATCAGCGGGGGTATAGAAGAAAATGGCTGTATCATCTGCAAAATGAAGACTGTTAATGTCATCTCTATTGATAGCCATGATTGATTCTTGATTATAAGAAGGGACAATAGTTTAAGGAGATCATCAGTATAAAATAAAATAAAATTTACAGAGTTACACTGAGGAATTTCGATATTAATGTCAAATGACTTTAAATGTGATCCACGTTGATATATCTTACATTTGATATCAACAGCTTTCAACATTTCAACTGATATTGAATCAATAATACTAGAAAAATAAATAAAACAACTAAGCAATCTTGTAGTGCTCCGCCGCTTATTGGTTGTTCGGTTTTGTATGTGTATGTATTGTATATATCATTGTATATAGCTTCGCGTTACTTTTATTATTGTATCGGGTTTTCTTTTTTTTTTTTTTTTTTTTTTTGTTTCGTTGTTCGTGACCTTCTCTATTCGAACCACCTGTTTAGAGGTACGTGTAAAAAGGGCCTTTAGATTGGTTGTCAAAAGGTCACGTGGGGACAGCAAGACGGAATAAATAGAAGGT
>NW_027122037.1:0-79808 GCF_030686945.1 Centruroides vittatus
TATTACAGTTTCTTACACAGGGGTGGGTGAGGGTCTAGAATGGCCGAAATTGCCCTTATGTAATTTATGGACAGCCCCTAAGTGTAAATGTATCTGTTGCCCCAACTTGTCTCACTCTCATGTTATGCTGGTATGTTTCAGTGAATTTTTGTTTTATTTTTGGTGTATTTGGTTATGTATATTGTTTGATAATCATTGATTTTTAACAATTTCCTCCTGCAATTTTTCTTCATAGACAGCTTTTCAGCTCTCAGTGTTTTGTATCCTTTAGTTCAAAATTTCCCAAAAAGAACTTCTTAAACCATATTTGTCATGTTTGAAATTTAGAAGCATCTTTCCCATACACAATATGTATTGTTTTTACTGTTTGTATTGCATTATATCCTTTCTGAAACTCAAAGAATAATATTGTTGAGATGCTGTTTATCTGAAGACATTTCTACTTAATTTTTATTCAAACAAAATGTGAAGTAAAAAGTTTAATAAAATAAGCTTCTAAACAAGCTTTTCTGTTCAACTCAATATTATCTTAACTTATTAACCATGGCATCCCAGAAGTTTGTGGAAGCAACAAAATCTAAGAGAAAGGTTGTAAGCAATTTTCATTTTATTATACAATGTTTACATATTTTATTTATTGTTTTCATGTTTTAATTTATTATTAGGGCATTTAATTGTTATTTTAACCTTTAAATTATGTATTTGCTATTTTAATTTTATCAAAATGGGTATTTGTTTAGGGTCTGGAAATGGATTAATTTACTTTCCACTATTCTTAATGGGAAAAACTGATTCAGACTTTGAATGATTCAGAATTTGAACAGCCTCCTGGAACGAATTAAATGAAGTAGAAGGCACCACTGTATTTATAAATACTTAATCTATTTTACTTTGTCAATTTTCTTAAACTTCACAAAATTTAAAATTAATATTCCTATTTAAAACCTAAAAATGAAGCTAAGTTACTAAAAATATTCAATATAAAATATTAAGGCCAAATAATCTGCTGGATTATATAAAGCTAGAATATGGCTGCTATTTAATAATTATATCTTAGGCATTTATTATTCTAATTATTACTAAATTTGATCAATTTATTGATTATTAAATTTATCAAGAGATAAACCTAATATCTACTTCTAAGCAAAATTATTTAAGATTTAATTATTAAATAGTGGCCATATTATAGCCCAATGCAATCCAGTAGATTGTTTGGTCTTAATCGAAAATCAGGTAATTAGATCTTTATATTTGTATTTTCAATATAAAATAATTTAACCTTCGAAAAAGCCATTTCATTTGGAGATGATTTAATAATAAAAATAAAGATTTTAAAAATTTTCGGAACATTACTCATAAAAATAAAAATCTACAAACTTACATCTATTTCTTTTATCTGTTCAGTTAGTTTTTCATTCTTTTCTTCAACAGATTTTAAAATAGAAGATAAATCTTGATTAGCTGTTTTTGTTTCAATTTCTGTGCTTTTATCTTCGGGATTTGGTTTTTCATTAGAAATAACAGTTGAGTAAGCATTCAACCACCTATTAAAAATATTAAATAAGGATAAGTTGTCTATATTATATCAAAACAAATTGAACATGAACATTAATTTTAAATTTTGTGAAGTTTAAGAAAATTGACAAAGTAAAACAGATTAAGCATTCATAAATACAGTGATGCCTTGTAATTCATTTAATTCATTCCAGGAGGCTGTTCAAACTGGAAATCAGTATCAAATGTCAAACTTTTCACGCCATCATAAATTTTAACTTAATGCTCTTGGTTTTTAAAAAAGTCCAAAATCCTTAAAAGTTAAAATTTGTGTTGGTTAGTAAAGGTTTAGATTATTTGATCTATATCATGTTACTGCTCAAACTAGTTTGCAGTCATTTTTATTCATGAATTCCACTGATATATCAGTTGATGAATTAAACAAGAACAGAAATATATAGCCATAATGCCCCAATAACTGCTTTATAATCATCTAAAACTTTTTAAATTAAATTTAATTAAAATACTCTCATCTGATATCAAATTCCACATTGTTTTATTGTATTGGGTTTATTTAATTTTTTGTCAGTATTGTATATGTTATTTTATATACATTAGCATTTAGTCTTTAAATTTCAAAACTCTTAATAGGCCTATCATACTGTAAAAATAGAAATTCACTGTTAAAATCTCTCTAATCTCACTCAGCAGAGCGATGTAAGTCCAGAAAAACAAATGTCTTCGGTCCACGCCTAAGACCTGCTTCAGGTTACACTTTTAATGAAACGGAATGCCAAACACTTTGATGTTCAAATATGGAAGATTCAGAAGAGCTCACAAGAATCTAAATTTAAAATCAAAATTGACCAATAGGTTGCATTGTAGCATAGATGTGAAGTGGTTTTATAACACTATCAAATACAGCCTACCATGCTTGTGAAATGCACTTCTCTTCCTTAACATTAAAGTTTGGTCCTAGACAGACTGAAAACATTTGTTTTTCTGGACTTACATTACTCTGCTGAGTGAATTTCAAGATTATAGAGTTTTTAACAGTATTGCCCAGTTTCTGGTGTTCTGAACTTTTTATAGAAATTCACACTGCTTTTTTGGGTAGTCAAATGTTTTGTTATATGAAAAATGTTTTGTTATATGAAAAATGTTTTCAATCTTCTTAGGCCAGTTTTAGTTACAGAATTCTTATAATGGAATATCAGATATTATAGAATCAAAAACCAGATTAAATTCAAAGGGGATACTATAGATTACCACCTATGGAATTTCGAGACTGAGTATATATCTGAACCGAGGGGACCGAGATGAGTTCAACGATACCCTACTTTTGGACCGGAGACAAAAAATAAGAAAGTTATCATACTTTTTTAATGCTTTCATACAGACGGCACTGTAATTGCTAGTGCTGCCATCTCGCGGTAAAGTCTGCAAGCAAAAAAAAAAGCACTCTGAAAGACAAGAAATTGCATAAACAGTCAAATGCCACTTCTTTTTTTTTCGTTTGTTCAAGAACTACCGCAAATCAATAACTAGTGACATTAAACTATTGGCAGCCTGCCGGCGGCTCCCCTCCCGGAAGGAGTCCATCGGGAGCACAAACAGTTGAATGCCAGTTCCTTTTTTCCTCTTGTTCAAGCATTGCAACTCCCAATCGCAATAGCGTGGTTGGCTCGTAGTACTAGCAGACTGCAAGCGCTAGCGAGACTGAGGAGCCATAGCTCCCAAGGTCGACATGCGCGAGGGTGTGCAAAAAGTTGAACTGTAGACAATCAGTGTGCTTGTGGATCAACATCTGCCTTTGTTGAAGGTATATATGGCCGACTTGCTGGACTACCTGTTAAACACGTGATAGGCTTAGCGGAGAGAGCGACACGACTCCCGATCGTCACACAATTGCTGAAAAAAGTATGATAACTTTCTTATTTTTCGCCTCTGGTTCAAAAGTAGGGTACCGTTGAACTTGTCTTGGTCCTCCGAGTTCAAATATATACTCAAAGTCCTGAAATTCCATAGGTGGTAATCTATAGTACACCCAATTCAAATTAATACATAAATATAAACATTAAAATACTATGTTCTATCTAGGCAGAATTATTAACAAAATGACTTAACCTTGCGTACTTTTCCATCTGTATAATGTTTTTGTATACCAAATTAAACTCTAAGCAAATGTTTTCAACTCTGTTTAGAGCCCACTTCAGGCTTACATCCAAAGAAAAACAAGAGCAAACTGAGAATTCTATGTTCCAAATATGTTCTTTTGCTTCATTGCTAAAATTGACTTGATCTTTTGAAAATAAAATCAGCACTGCTTGGAGTATAATTTAGTATACAAGAAACATCAAATAGCTGGAAGAATATTCAAGGCTGTTCAGAAGTGATTTCATTAAAATATTATTTAAAATTAATCTAAATAAAACTTACTTACAAAACAAGAGAGTAAAAGTAACTGAAAAGAAATGTGTGGCTGCCAGCACCAGAGATCCAGAACACTGTCTGGCAAGACTTGCTAATGAGAGTTGGCTGGCAACAAGAAAAAACCACGCAAAAGTTTGTTAATTTTACCTGGGAGTTGCCCAAGGATGTAGACAATGGCTCTGACCTTATTTTAATAAAGTTTCATTACTGTTCATATGTGACTGTTTAGTGTCAGTATTTAAAGATCAGTAGGATTAATTGACAAAGTGGTGACCCAAACGTGATCTAACTAATGAACTACCTGAACTTTCGTCTGAATTGGATATCAAACAACTCTGTGCCTGTGAAGGAACTTTTTAACAGGACATGCAGGTATGATCAGTTTCTGAACCATAAATTCAATAATAAGACTAGGATTGCGTGACTCGAGCTAAGCCTAATCCAAGACTATCCCGGGCTTTCCTTGTAGCTGCATAGTTAAGCACCCAGAATAGCGGAACAAAGCAAGTTGGAAATCGGACATGTACAGGCAAAAATGGCTATCTTCACTAAAACCAATATCAAATTATTTTTGGTGCAGCTAGATGTGGCATTTGCCATTAATCGGATTACAAGTGAGAACACTAAGTACAACTATTTATTCAATTCCCTGGATGCAGAGATTCTATCTAATGTCAGTGAATTAGTATTTGACTGACCAGCCAAGGCCCCGTTTTCTAAACTCAAAGATCAACTTCTTGAAATTTTCCAGAACTCCACTGCTAAAGAGGCTAAAATTCTGCTTGAAGATCTGGTGTGAGAGGATCAGAAACCAGCGTCCTACTCTGTAAAACGTGGGAGCTTTCAGTGGGCAAGATTATCGAAGAATTTCTTAGAAACTTGTGGCTCCAACATCTCCCCAAAAATATTCAGGCAGTCCTGGTTGTTAGCAGCGATGAACTAGACATCCTCACTGACAAGGTTGCCGAACTTACAGAACCAATCCAACTGGCCAGCATCAACTTAAAAGCTGGAAATCCCGCAATCAAAAATCTTGAAATGCAGATTTTAGAACTCGCAAGGAAAGTTGCAGAACTTAATGTATCATGTACCGCTCACCCCCCTTATCATAGTAGAGAGAGAAACCGACATGACCCAAATACGAGGTATCGCATTAGTTCATGCGCTCAAGGAAGAAGTCTCAGTCATCAGGGATATTATTACTACCAAACTTATCATGGATCAGCTGCTAGGAAATGTCGTTTGCAGTGTTCCTTCGACCGAACTGCTGATCAGGGAAATGAGCGCAGCCAGCCACAGTAACGACCTGTGGGTCCAACCTGGCTCATAAATATAGCTGTTTGTATATGACAACAAAACTGGCCTAGATTTCTTAGTTGATTCTGGAGCAGATTTAGCAATCATTTCCAACTAAGAATCAGTCTACTAAGGTTGAATTGTATGCCACCAATGACTCTAAAATCTCGACGTATGGAACAAAGTGTTAGAACTTGTCCTCAACTTAAAACATTCTGTCAGATGGGAATTCACCATAGCAGACGTGCAGAAGCCTATAATCGATACAGACTTTTTGGCCAACTTTGGACTCATTCTTGACATCAGAAACAGATTACTGATTGACATAAGAAACAGATTGCTGGTAGGACCACCTACTTCAGTCAAAACTATAATCAGCAATTCCCCAATGCAGGATATCCTAAAGGACTTTCCACATCTCACTTGTCCTCGGCCTTTTTCAGACAAGGTCAGGCACTGCTTGCTATCGCTTGCACCTCAGTGCACAAGTAGGGGCTCACCTCATCTTACATCAATGATTACTATTATATACATTAAATATATTGTAACATTCTAAGTTGGTACCACAGATGCAAACAAGTTATGTTGCCCATTACAGAATCAGATTTAAAAATTAGGAAATGATTTCCTAATCCGAACTGTCCACAAAAAAGTCAGAAGGTTCAGACTGGATTTAAACCTGAATCCTGCCAGGCAACACTCTTGACCAGAGGTTGAATATTAACAATGATTCAAGTAATATAAAGGATTGCATCATTCATTTTAAGAAATTAATGTAAATGATAAATTCTTCCAGAGAAGAATCACAGATCTTCGGTGTTTTATTCTTTTACCTTCTTTGAAATTAAAGTCGGTAATTTCAATTCAAATTTCTACATTTTTTCATAAACATGTCTTAAGTCACGTATCAATTTTCCTCTCATTTCATACAATGTTTTTCATTTATTATGTTATAAATAGTGAAATGTCTTTCCTTATATACGTTATAACACTCAGGATAACCTTTTTAACTTACCCAGAACATATATTTTGAGATAAATTCGATGATACTCTAATATAACCAGAAAATTGACGAACCACGTTTCTTCCAACAATTACGACGGCCGCCATCTTATAATATGCTCGCTTTACCGAATGACGCCATCTATTAAACTTCGATTTGATTAATTAACTTTTAGTTTTTCTTATTTGTCTTTATTTTCAGAAATTGTTTAACAAATAATAATATTTTAAATGATATTTTATAATTACCTTACATAATATATTTACACAAAAATGTAAATATAAATAAATAAATGTTTTATTTGTTTCGCAATACACACGAAATTATATGTATTTTTAGTTTTCCATAATGAGACGACTTAAACTTTTTGCACATCAATGGATATAATAATATCAATTATAGATAATGTTTGTTATTTTCGATTCTTTCCGCCTATGGGCACTAAGAGGGCATCTTTTAGGTGGCCCGAAATATCCAGACGAATCACCCTCGAAATATTCCTAGGGATATTTCGACCCGTCCAGATTCGATTCCAGGTCCCCAGAGCGGTAGGCTGCCACCTTACCCATTCGGCCACCCGATCCCCGAAATAAATGTGGTATTAATTACTTTTCCGGCTGCTATTCAAACATAACAAGGGAAAGTACAGTTATTCCTAGTATAACAAAGCACTTATAAAACACAGTTCGAGAATTTAGGAAATCCTCCATACAAAATTTCACTATTTTTAAGTGCAAACTCCGTTATTAGATATTTTTTATTCGAGTAAGCATGCGTATTGTCTCAAATTTACCCATGGATTTTAAGATATTGAAATTTTCAAATTGTTTTGTGCCTTTAGTCAGGTTTACTTTAATTAAATAGAGTTTATTGAATACGAAAATTAATCTTTAAAAGCTAATTACATGGCAGTCTTAAAGGCTAAAGGATGATGTAAGATTAATCTTACACCATCCTTTAGCCTTTAAAGTCTGAAAGCAACGATAAAGAAGGAAAAAAGTTGTATTATCAGTTTTCATTAAATATTTTTAGGCACGTATTATTAAATTTAAGTACGTAAGTAATTATTCGTAAAAATGACGAAATACAGCGGTATCTCGGTACTCGAACTGTTCGGTATTCGAACACAAATTCTGCAAGAAAAATCGTTCGGTACTTGATTGAACAAACACGACCCTGTAGAACAAATTTTTCATTAAGTTAATAACATTTTTATTTTGTCATCCATAAAAGTTTTTTGATAAAAATAAAAAATGTGAAAATGTTGCCGATACTTTTGATTAGAAGATGAGGATACTTTGTAAAAAAAAAATCCTTGTTTAACTGATATAATATTAATGCGAATACATTGTGATTGTTAGTTAATTGATTGGAAATAATATATCGATTGTCTTAGTAACCATATTTCTTTTAGAAACGAAAAAGAATAGCGTACTTTTGTTAACTTTTGGAGCCTAACCCAATGTTTTGCATTAGTCCTTTGTTTCGTACAGCTCGGATTGTCATAACACGGCACTTTTTGGAACATAACTACCGTCTTATACAAGGAATATCTGTTAGTATTGTCACTTTTTCAAAATTGCTGACCCGGACATTTTGAAATTAGGATGTTACATTTAAAAAAAACCTAATTTTTTTTATTTCTATTGTGAGTAGAAAATAGATATTTTTTATTAGAAGGTAAACTTTTTATTAGAAATGTAAATGATATATTATTAAAGTAATGAAATAATCCCATGTGACATAGCCAAAAGTAATTAACAGTTCGATGGCGCTATTAATTGCGAAAGTAATGCATTAAAGTAAGAATAATAAATAACACATACTTGTTTGCGCATGCCTCGTACGGTTTCAAATTCAATGTGTATCCGTTTTAAACCAGTTAGGACTTGTGTTGGAACAAACTTAATATTTGCGATATTCCAAATTAAAATTTTAAAAATACATTTTCTGTCACTCAGCCTAGGAATAAATTTGAGTGGGGGTTGTGAAATTGAAGTCTTTAACCGTTAAAATAACTTTTTAAAACTCGCAAATATTTTTTAAAATTTATTTTGTTTTATTATAATTTCACAAAACTCGTCTCTACCCTCAAAATTAAGAATTTGCCATTTTATAATAATTAATAATATAAAAACTTATGATAAATTCTCATAACAGCTGGCGCCACGCACAACTTATTTTGTTCTTGTTCTTGTTCTTGTACGTGGGTTTATGTTGGAAGGTGTGACCGTTGCACAACTTATTTATTGATAGTATGATTAGCAATATAAGAGTTATTTTTTAAATAAATTCTTTTGATATACTGGTGGAATAGGAGCGACGGCGGAAGGTGCCAGTGACTTTACTGTGAGCTTCTTTCTGTAGAGCGAGCATTCGACGTCTTTTGCTATTTTCGTTTTCTTGCATCTTACCCCGATATTTCGGGCCGCCGGTACTCAGGTAGGATTAAGTTAAGTCGGTTTTTGCCCAGAGTGGAAGTCTTTTCGCTCTCGGGAGCCTCTCCCGAGAGCGACCGTTGGCAACGTCGGCGGCGGTGCCTGGCCTCGACACTGGGGGCCTTCGGGTCTTCTCCCAGTTCGCTGAACTGGATAAACTCCATTTCATTAGCCCGGAATTCCCGCCAGACCACCTATATCCGGTTTTTCTGGTGGGGCGCGACCCTCTCCACCGTCTCCGCCCGGCGAAGTTATACCAGACACTTCAACCGCACTTTCCCCAACCAGTGACTTTAACAGCGGACGTCCGTTACGCTACGGGAGGCTTCCTCATCTTAAAGTCCAGGGATATTCGGACTGTTGAGACAGCCCTTCAACTCACTGCTTTGGCAGGGGCCCCGGATAGTGCCCAGACGGCATACCTCCTATAGAGGTCCGTCGCTTTACGAGAGTAGACAGCGATATTCGTCAAACCAACAATACTGTCAACTTTTCTGGCGAGAGCTACTCCTATTTCATCAGTTACGATTTATTATCAACGATACTCGTGAGGGCGCTACGTCCCTCGGCCGCGACAATGTGTTTGCTGCCTGTCTTTTGGACACTCGAAGAAGACGTGTCGGGGGCGCCGTCGTTGCCATAGGTGCGGGGAGGACCTATAGCAACGACGGCTATTTGTACTAAGACCGTCCAAAGCTGTTTTCGCTGCGGGGATCATAGCGTTGCTTCCCCACAATGCCCGCGGTTAAAGTGTACCTAGGTAACCCAATGGCGGCACTTCCGGTAATCTCGACGACGGTGCTGTATGGAAAAAATAGAGGGCGCTACTAAAAGGTTTTTCGGTTTGATTTTATGTAAATTACCGTCATTTGTGAAATGTGATAATATGCAAATTTGAATTGAATTTTTTTCGAATTTGTAGGTGTCGCATGCGTTTTTTCACTACTTTTGGCTATTACGTTTAGAAAGAATTTCAGAATTTGTAAATGGTAGTATTTCCTAATTTTGTTTCTATAATCCAAGTAGGTTTAAATTACTGTATATAATTTATTTTAACAATAAATTTTAAATTCACTTCCAGACTTACGTCTGGAAGTGAATTTAATTCTGAAGAGTTTTGGAAACATTGTAATAAATACTAGAAAGTTTATTTGTCTAATGGAATCAATTTTGACGAACTAGAGTTGGACAAAAACATTAGTTCAGATGTTAAATTTGCTGTATGGTTGGGTTTGCAACATACTGAAGACATTTGTGTTAATTGTTCAAAACGTCGGAAACTAATCTAGAGGACTGATAGAAATTCTGTAATGATGAGATGTAATAATTGTAAAAAGAACTATTCGGCTTATGAGGAAACTTTTAAAGAAAAATGTGGACGCATTAGTTGGGGCGATATTTTATCGTTTGTTTGGCATCATCTTTGTTTAGAATGTGCGATAACTATGGCTGCTGCGTTGGGCGTTGGTATAACTGAAATTATGGCTATCGATTGGGCTAATTACCTAAGGTTTGTAATGATGGTTGCTGTCCATAATATGTCATCTTTTAAAATTGGTGGTCCCAATAAAACTGTAGAAATTGATGAAACAGTTATTGCAAAAAGGAAATACGAAAAGGGATGGAAATTGAAGGACACGAGGTGGGTAGTTGGCGGTATTTGCAGAGAGGACGATTCTTGCTTCGCCTGTAAGGTCAATGACAGAAGTGAATATACTCTCAACTGGGTAATTACTAATTTTGTAAAATCTGGAAGTATTGTAATGACTGACTCGTGGAAAGGATACTATAATATAAATGACCTAGAAGGTATTGAAATAGAACACAGGACTGTAAATCATATGGAAAATTTCGTAGATCCAACAACGGGGCGCATACCCAGAAAGTAGAAAGATTATGGGGCTCGTTAAAAAATAGAAAAAACCTATCTATACATTATACTGAGGAAATGTCAGATTCGTATTTATACTCGTTTAGTACAAAAAGTTTGTGAAATGGCACCTAAAATCGCCAGGAGAACTTCTTAAAATGTTCGTACAACATTTGAGTTGAATATATCCAGGTTCAGGAAAAAAAGCAAAATGGATAGAACCGGAAAAAGTGCCTGTAGCACCAGAATCATCTAAAAACAAGATGGAAAAAAATCAAAAAGGAAAAAGTTAGTCCAAAAGAAAGTAGGATTCTCCAAATAACAACCAAAAGGAAGAGAACGGCTGGATGGCCGAGTGGTCAAGGTTAGCAGCCTGCCGCCCTGGGGGACCCAGGATCGAATCCAGATGGGTCGAAGAATTTCCAGGAATTTTTTGGGGGGTGGTGCATCCGGATACGTCAGTCCCCGTCCCTCACCACCCGGCCGCCCCATTGTGGGCCTGGCTGAACCCATAATGGGCTTGCTATAAGAGGCCCTTTTAGTGCCCACAGGGCAGAAAGAGTCACCAAAAAAAAAACCAAAAGGAAGAATACGTCTGAGATTGTATCCACATCAAGTCGTGGAGGGAAAAGAAGGAAAAAGGATTAATTACCCCTAATTTGTGAGTATTGGAATTTTTTTGTAAATAATTATTTATATACAGTAAAAATTTTTAGTAATTAAATTAATATTTTGCGAATTTTGTAATTCTCAATTTTGTAACCACACAGTCGCGCTGTAAAACAAGATTGTGACCGAAGTGCCACCATTGGGGTTACCTCAGTATGTTTTAACCATGCCCGCTATACCATCGTGAAGCTAGTCTCTTAAAATTAGGTATACAGCACCGCTGCTCCTATTCAGAGGCTAAAATCGCTCAGCGGGACTGTCCCAAAACGTATGCGCAGGTAGCATCTGCTTCTACTACTATTACACCACAGCAACATCCTAGTCACCCCTAGGGCAGCAAGTTGAGGTCAGTTAGCTGAACGGTTGATACGCAGGGGCATCTGATGGACATTGTCAGACATCTATCTACCCTCAAAGTGGCACTGGAAGCCCTTTGGGAGGAACTGCATTCCCTTTGACAGGCAGTCTGTCCAGTAGACCGAATTTACACCCCGTTAACTGATGCGCCTGACCGGGCCTTGGAACGATTGTCGGCAAAGGCCATTTTATATGGTGGCCACCCTGGCAGCCTCTCTGCGGACAAAAACGGGTTAACTTGCCACTTGAGTGCTACTACCATACACTCTGACACCAACGACCCTCCTTCGGGGAGGACCCTCTAGGTAGGGAACTAGCCTCGACGAGGCGGGGGGCCTAGTGGCGAGAGACGACGGGTATTGGGGTCCCGAAAGACTCTTCTTGGTCTCTGCCGTTGGTGGAGTCTTTGGACTCAAGCTTAAGGTTCCAGAGCTGTGAGAGTATGATGGGCTTTGGGTCTTGCAGGCCTTAATGAAGCTTGTCATCCGAGAGCAGTGGACCTGTCTGCGGCCCCCATCAGAGTTTCTAACATCTCCCTAAACTGAAACCTATCTCTGTTCATGTGGATGGTAAATAGAGCTGCAATTTGGCATAGTGGCATGCAGATTCATATCAAAACAGAAGGGAGACTGGTACGGTTGAGGCATGGGGCCATTCTTAATAGTATTTGCAATAAGAGGGCCAAAATGAGCCCTCAGTAAGTCCAGAGTTAGAGGACGGTCGCTGTAGCCGTAACAAATTGGATTCCCAGGAAGGACTTGTTTTTGGATGAGATAGGATGAGGTGTAGTCAATTGGACTTGTCCAACGCAAGTTGGTAGTCTTGCCGATAAGAGGTGAAAGCATCAGCGGGTGCCTCCTCATAGAGAGCCTCACTCAACAAGGGCACTGTTGAAATATGTAGGTGTCCCTTGCGTGTATCATTGCGGGCCAGCCAAGTCCCCCTGTCCTCGATCGAACACCACTCTTGTTGGCAGCAAGATGACCGCTCTTGCTTGCTGCACTCATGGGTGATGTTCCCAGTGTCTCCTGTAGGATCTGGGGATGCTGCATGCTGGAACTCCTGGATTCAAACACTGCGTCAGCTAGAGAACTGGGGGCCGTGGATCTGGCAATTCGAACCCTTAGAAACTTGAGACACAATGTCATAAACTCCCCCAATCTCCTCGGTGGCACAAGGTCAATGGTCGAATGCTAAAAAGGTGGCAGAATGCAGTTGGTTTAGCCTTAGCCTGTGGCAGCACGAGTCATGTAAAACTCCTTCTACATGGTAAAAGAGGAGCAGCTTCCTAGGAGGAAGATTGGGCTTTGCACACCCAATGCTGGCCTAGGGGCCATGGCCTGCATGCCGAAGCCAGCAGGCGAGCTCGTACTCCTATTGGTGAAGCCATGCTGGTGGCCAGGGAGATAGCGCCTGCAGTGGCTCGCAGGATCCTGCTAGCTGTTGTCTACCGTGCCATGTGGTTGGCAGAACCTCTCTGTGGCACAGGTCAACTTCCTTATGTCTTGAGGGGGGAGAGGTGCTTATAGACACAGTCATGCGTTGGAAGGGTCGTAATTGCCCCGGAGAGTGGACTGTGGGAAGAAAGCATCCTAGTAGGGATAAGGAGGCGGCCCAAGCCAAGCAACCAGCCAGGCTGAGGTGACCTTGGGTAAGCAGCCATTTAAATGGGTAGCTGTCCCAGCAGTGGGCGAACCATGGTTCAGGCAACAAGAGGGCCAATATGGTCCCTCGGTAAGTCCAGTTCTCTGGGGAGGCTCTTAAACGCTTACTCTGATGCCTGAAAGGACGTGGGGCACCCATGGATCGCTGGGAGTGACCTCAACCCCTCTTATTTTATTTTACTTTATGATGGCAGAACAAAGAGAGTTAGTGCATGCAACTCTGTGCTCTCAGCAATGTGAAGTTAAGACTCCTGAGCAGACAGGAAGTACTAATGAGCCATCAAGGAATAAAGAGGGAGGTCGTGGTGTCTCTAGCACTGCAACCAAAAAGCAGCAGTCCCACAAGAAGTGGAATGCCAGCAAGAAAAAGGCTAGCAACAAGTTGGATCTACAGGCTGTTGTGGTCATAGAAAGGGCTGAGGAGATTGTCGATCTCTCCTCCCACTCGGACCCTGAATGGGCTGATGCTGTCACCCTTAAGGAGGGTGTGGCTGATAACAGGGTGGCCACTAGCAATGAGGAAGCAATGTGCAGGCAACTGCATGTTGAAGGCGAAGTGGCCTCAGATGCTGCTGCTGGAGGAGTGGCAAACTCTCAGAGTTCTCCTCTCATTTTCACAGCCAGGGACATAGAAGAGGGACAAACAACAGCAACCAGAGAGGTTGCCTTGATTAAAGTTGAAGTTGAGATGTCTCATACGGACGAATGATTGCTTCGGCTAGTGAAGTTGCAAACTCTCCCTCTGCCAAAAGGCAATGCAGAAAACATGCTCACAAGTGAGCAAAGAGATCGAGGGCATCTCTGAGGTGCTGGCGGCTCTACTTGGTAGGACTGACAACTGATACCAGAAGTTGGTTGGTTCTGCCATCCAGCACCTCTTTAGTAAGATGACCTCACCTGCACTAAGGCAGGAGTGCAAGCTTAGCACTCTACGGACTGAAGTGGGAGCCCTTCGGGCCCTTAATGAGAAGGTGGTGGCAACGTCCACTAAACTGATCTAAAGACCCAATAGAGTAGAGAAGCAAAGTCCCGCAACGGTGACTAAGGGGACATATGCACAAGCAGCACATGGACCCCCAATGCCGAAACGGGAGCCTACCACTCCTTTATCGGAAAATGTACTCCTCGTGTATCCAAAGGACAGTAAGGAGAATAGTGACATGGTTCGCAACCACGTAAAAAGTAACATTAACCCTGTCAAACTCAAGATAGGAATTGAGGATGTTTGCCGAGTTGGGGAATGGAGTCCTAATCGAGGTTGCATCCTGAAAGGATGTTGAAGTTCTCCAAAAGGAAATGATGGAAAGGATGGCGCTGAAAGAGGCAATTGTCTTTCGACTGCCTAGGAAGCGCTCTCCGAGAGTAATCATTTACAATGTCCACAAGGACATAAGTAAAGATAGGCTGGCAGAGGTCATCTCTGGCCGAAACAATCTGGGCGTGAAGGTCGGTGACCTGAAGCCCAAGTTTTTCCTTAAAGGAAAAGGGGGCTGCCTCAATTGGATCTGTGAGGTAACGGCCCCCTTTTCACGAGGCTCCTTGAAAGGGGCAAGGTCCATGTTGGGTGGACCAGAAATTGCATCAGGGAATGTCTTGCCTTGATGCCATGTTACAGGTCCTATGAGTTTGGCCATATTGCCCCCCCCCCAATGTCAGGCGGAGGCTCAGACTTGTAGTTGTTGTTTGATGGTGCACTCCCACAGAATGCAAAGCAAAGTCGTTGCAATGCAGCTACTGCTGCAAAGCCAACAAGAAGTTTGGCTTGCGGTTGGAGACTGGGCACTCCTGCCTGAGTCCCAGCTGCCCGTCTTACCTGAGGGAATTGGCTGTAGTTCAGTCTCGTACTGACTACAGCTAGTTACCAACTCTTGTTGGCATGAAAAGAACAGGAATTGATGGATCAATGCTATGTAGGTCTATGACCTAAGCCCAGCATCGTACTGGGCAAGCTACATAAAGCCCCTCTGCTCATTCTTAAGTAACGTGGGGCCTTTGGGCCTCATTATCTATTAAGGCCAATGTAGGTAAGGCCAGTTTAGGGCTAGGCAAGGGCTACAACCCACCTGGCCTAAACAGAAGAACAATGCTCAAGAAACTTAACGAATTGACGGAACCCTGTTAAGAGGTCTAAGACCTATAGCTCGGCTTGATGCTGGGCAGGCCCCTTTTGGGGAGGGGGCCCTGCTGTCCGACAATGTTAAGCATCACTCTGGAAGTCAATTTAACTCTGAGATCAGGGAGTGTCCCTCAACAGAATTCGTTACGGGTCCTCGGGATCCATTTCAACCACTCTCACGTGGACGGCGCATGCAGACTACCTGCATTCGAAATTGACATGCGCTGGTTCCTTTTCAAAATATTTCACCTCAAGCCAGACTGGCACACGCAGGGAGAGCATTTTACGTCTCACTAACGCAGTATTGGGCCCAATGGCAGAATTTGGGGCACCTCTACTGGTGGGAGTGCCACCTCCTACTCCAAAATGAATCAAGAAGCCGTTTCATGTGGCACTAAGGACAGCCTTGGTGTGCTTAAAACAACTCTCGTATCCCTATACAGAGACAAGTTACATTCCTCTGCACTCCAGACTCCGAATGCGGGCCCTCTCCCACACCATAGCATGTATCTCTAGAGGGAAATACAGCCCCCGCCACAGCCTTTTTCACTCAGCAGACAGTCTCTTTCTATCGATGGCACCAATTTCAGGCACCATACATTCATTGGATCTTAGGGGAGATCCACTGCGCAGGCAATCCTTCTCACCTTTATCAGCAAGGTAGTGTGCCACCAGACTTGTCCAGAGTCCGTAGCCGACTAAGCCTCGACTTCCACAACTCATTGGGACTCCCACCAGAGGCCATGAAAGCACAGTTCCAGTTGACCGTGATAACCAAATGGCCAGAATGGGAGCATATCGGGGTGGATGCCTCCAATATGGTCTGCACCACCATAGGGGTAGTGCTCCCGAGTAGTAACAAAATCGAAGCCTGGACAATCCACGAGATAAGTAGTGTTTTTGGGGCGTAGGCCCATGGGCTAATGAGGGTGACCTGACTCTCTGTGCATCTGACTGGCATATGGCCATATTCTCTGACAGTCTATTGGTTCTATAAGCAGTGGCAAATGTGTCTTTTTCATGTCCTTTGCTTATTATAGATCTGGCAGCAAGCATCAGTACTCAGAGGGTGCCCTGTCATGGGGTGGACCCCAGGCCATACAGAAATTCCCATTAACGAAGCAACACATTTCCATACACCTAATGGTTCCATTTGGAGGACACTTTTGCCATGATCTCGCCCACGCCGTTCAGATTGCTACTATCCGTCTATTGACGAACACCTGGACAGCTACTCTTTGGTGGAAGGCTGTGAGCAATCTCCCTCCCTTCATCACATGGTACTATCATTATGCCTCAAATTGACACATGGAAACTCTGCTGGCCTGGCTATGCACAGAGACAAAACCACTAAACAATTTCTTATATTCTCGCTGATTAAGAGATTCACCGACTTGCCCTCACTGCGCGGCTCAGGAGACGACACTTCATTTTTGGCTGCAGTGCCCTCAATACGCTAGCGCGTGCCAAGATCTGGGCACGACACTGAACATTAACCTATCATACGCCAGTACTTTGCTTTCTATTTATGAGCCTTTGACCAACATTACTCCCTGCCATCACATGATGGGGCTTGAAATGTACATCACTCGCACTGGTCGCTTCCACTGACCAATGAGTGTGGTCAATTCAGAGAAAGAGCCTACACTGCTAATATCTCATCCTCTTGAGGAAGAGAAAAGAAAGAAAATCTTTTAACACCTGGGAAGTTACTCAATTCGTTGTTTTTCATTTTTATATATTTATTCATTGAATATATTATATGGCATGGGTGTCCGCAAGAGAGAAATAATTACGTCGATAAATTTTTAATTATTTTGGATATTCTTCACAAGTAGATTATAGAAGACTATGTATTGTTCTCTCTGTATACAAAATTTCATTGGCAAAGCCGATACATCTAGGAGATAGGGTAATGATATGACTCTAATAAATAGAATGTCATTTCCATTCTTGAGTCCTGCTCTATTTTATTATTACAACTTTTCTGAGATTTTAAAATTTATGTCAGCATTAATTCTAAAATTTCTATTAGTTAAAACACTTAATCTTTGATCCTATAAAATTCTTTAATTTTTTGAATCTATTGTGGCCTGATTTACTTCATTCTAAATGTCATAACAAACCTAACGATTTGGAATGAATTGTTCCTGGCTTTGCAGAAACATTCATAGAAGTGTAAGTTACTTTCCAATTAGAGGATCACTAGTATATTTTAAAAAAAGTGCTAAAAACATTTTATTAAAAAATAAAATACAACAAAAAAAATTAAAAATTATTTGACCATTGAATTTCTTGTTTTAAGAAGGAAATCTGTATTTTAAGGCCATGATAAATGAGATGCAGATCAAATGGCCCTCTGTGCACTAAAGTCTAAATTAATCATTTAAACAATTCATTGCTCATATATGTTCAACTAAGAATGCTATAATTAAAAAATAATTTAATATGCTTTTTTGTAACACATTATATTAATATACTATTTCCCTTTATACTATTAATTTTACAGTAACAATGTTAATTAACAAATTCTTTGGAATAGAAGAAACCATAAAATTTATTGGTTTTATGATGTTTGCATGTATTTTCTTTATACTCAAAATTCTGTTTGCTATAGATCACACAACACATTTAATAAAATATCACATCTTTATTATGTAGAATTCTAATCATAATACAATTAAAAAAACAAAGTTATTTGCTTTGAGTATTCTAAAAATTATGAAACTGTAATCTCAACTTTCATTAAACAATTTTAAGAAATATCGTAAAAAACAGATTTCTAAGACATGATTTCTTGTTTGCTATGTTACAAAGTAAATGTTTTTTAAAGTATAACTTTTTAAGATTTTATAGCAAAGCTGATTTCATTAGCTATTTGTATATACAGTCAAACCTGTTTTTATGCGGTCTTTTTTGTGCGATTTTTTATTTGTGCGGTATAGTTGGCGACTAGTCTCGTGCGATTTGTCATGTCTCACGTTGACTTATTATAGCTAAATAAACTTATTATAGTAATATTATTGCATGAATATGCGAAAAATGAAATAATTTATTTTTTAAGTCAACAAAACACCACCTGGACAAAAATATGTAAAACAGACAATAGACGAGACGATGCAGTCAAGTGCTGACATCTGTTGTCAATAAATTCTATTTCGTACGGTTTTGAGTTATTTTCTATGAGAGACTTTTTTTATGCGGTCCCTATCCACCGCATAAAAACAGGTTTGACTGTAATTTAATTAAAATTGTTATTGCACTAATTTCATCCATTTTATAAAAATTCAAATTTGCTAAAACTAAAATATAGAAAAGCAAAATTTGGATGAGGAAAAAAATTCTAAATGTATTCAATAAATATAATACAAAAATTAAAAGTTTAATAAAGATTTACATCCTGTCATTTCCATTCAATTAACATTTAAAATAATGCTCTGTCACAGAAAAAATTAGAAATTTATTACAATCATGATTTATCACAAAGTTTCTTTGACATAACATTTAATTAACATTTTTAATCATAATTGTATGACTAGAAAATTTCTATCACAACACTTATCCTGAGTTAATTCATATCAAATATTTTAGTTAACTTCATAAATAATGTTTAAAATAATTTATAACACATTGCATTATTATTATTTTGATATCACAGCATAGATATACCATTCATAGACAGATATCCATGAATGGAAAATAAAACTTTTCCATAGATATTTTATTAAGAATTACCTTGAAGTGTAATCATAAAATAAATTAATTTAGAAGAATACATATTGAAAAGTTAGAACTAAAATCTTATGCTCGTTTTTGAGTAATTTACCGTTAAAATATGTCATCATTTGTTTAATTGAATACAAATTTCTAAAAAATTACACAAAATATTACTATTGCTCAATTCATCTAAATTGCATGACTTTACAAAATCAATAGTTTTCCTCCATATTTTGTTTGCATTACTGCAATTGTTAAAGCACTTCTGAATATCAATATATGTTGTTATATAGTAGGAACTTACATACTAATTTAATTTAAATAAGGAAATAATCATTTTGAATGTAACTGTAGTAGTATTGAAAGCATATGAAGACCACCTGTTGTTATTTATTGTTCCTTAATCTCCTTTATTTATGAAACTGACTGTCATAACTTCTGTAAAATTGTACTCTGGTTTCACACTTTATGATGATGATAGACATGGTCTTTTGGAGAGAAAATATAATATGACATTTACACTTAAAAAGTTTTGTGCGCTAAATGAGTATTCATGTCAGACTATTTGAGCTATCCAGATGACAGGAGACACTAAATGTTTAATATTATTTCAAAGATTAGATGTTTACATATATATAAACATCAATATCATGTAATATAAACAATCAATCATCATCATATATACATACATAACATGCACACACACACACACTTCTTTGTCTTTCTTTTTTTTTATAAAGAATAAAATACATCTTATATTTGATCACAATAGGATATACTTTTAAATGTAAAAATTTTATACCTGTTAAAAAAAAATTATAGGAATAATCTCGCACTGACAAACAAAAAAGGGGCAGTCATTTTTACTGGAAATATGATAACTTTTTGTAAATATTATAAACATGATATGACTACTTCCTATTAACACAATTTCATTATATGTTTATATTTTTGTAAGTAATAAATTTATTAAATAACACATTATTATGTAATTATAAAAAATAATCATGAAAACTAATTATATTAGTTTTCATGATTAAGTAATAATGAAAACTAATATAATTAGTTTTATTTAATCATGAAAACTAACTATTAGTTTTCATGATTTAATCCAGATGAAAGTTCTTTGAACTCTTCTAACAGCTCCTCAAAAGATTTATTTGACATTATCTTCTTGTCAATTGCATTTTGTGCATCTGAAATGAACAGAAATTACAAATTAATTAGTACTAAATTATAAATAATCGAGGAAGAAAGTCTACAATAATTTAGTACAGATGATACAAACGAAATGCTAGTTAAGATGCTAATGGAATATTTAAATAGGAATATATTCAACATGTATTTTTATACAAGATACCTGTTCAGAAATGTCATCATATCCATAAATAGATTTGAAATTTCAAAAAAATGTTATTTTATTATGAGGTAAGTTTTGACATATGACTACTGACAGGATAACAACAATGGTTTCAGGAAAGTTCATTTTTGCAACTTAAAGTGTGGTCTTACAGCTTTGTCTTAGAACCAGGTTGTAAGTCATTTCATTTCTTAGTCCACTTGATTCAGTATAATTCTATAACATACCTAGAAGATGGATGGCTGAGGAGTTAAGATATCATCCTGTCACTCAGAATCTGGGATTAAATCTTGACAGGTTGAAAAACATCAGATTTTCAGGAATGGACAATTCCAGAAATGTCAGACCCCATCCCTTACCAGTTTTCGCTTCATTTCTCCTATGAAGCGAAAACTGAAAGTGAGACTAAAAGAGCCTGTAGCAGATCTGAAATATCACAGACTGAACTCTGTCTTTCATGATCATTGCACATTAAACAATTGTAATATAGATCAAAATAACATAAAAATTTTACATAGTGAAACAGAAACATACAACAGGAAATTCAAAGAAAGTATATACAAATCCTTAAAAGTAAAAACAGTATAAATAAAAATCTGAGCATGAAAATAAATGAAAATTGGCTGAAGGTATTATAAGAAGGATTTTGAGAAAATAAAAATAGTAAGTACGTACAGTACATTTGCATACGTATCAAAAATTTTTGAAAATTCCATTTCAATAATTATTTTTTGTTAAAAATTATCTTCTGTAAAATTATTATTGTACAGAAGATAATTTGATTTTATAATAATAATTGCTATAATTAGATTAAAAATCTCAATGAAA
Source organism: Centruroides vittatus (assembly GCF_030686945.1). Taxonomy (NCBI): domain Eukaryota; kingdom Metazoa; phylum Arthropoda; class Arachnida; order Scorpiones; family Buthidae; genus Centruroides; species Centruroides vittatus. The sequence continues at coordinate 21,246 of NW_027122037.1, forward strand.
TAAACAAAAGTAAAAACTTAATTGTGAACTGGCCTTCTTACGAGGTAAGAATATGCTAATTGGTATGAAACTGCATAGTAAAAGTATAGAAACAAGACGACAATTTAAAGTAAAGCCAGTGAGGATATATCTATTTGCGTTTTGTTTGCCATTATGATTTTTATATAAAACAGGTAAGTCATATTCACTCTGTAAATGTTATTATAATGAGATAATTCATAGCAAACCTCCTTTTATAGTAAAATGTAGAATTCTAATTTAATTCAACGTGGTGTTGAATTAAATTCGTGGTGTTCATAATAGAGTTGCCTCTTAAGAATAAGAAAAAACATATATTAGATCTCAGGTATATTGTTTATTATCTGTATTGATAATATAAAGACATGCTGATAAAAACTAAACGATTTTTAATAAAAAATAGATGTACATAAAATCTCGTACTGGCGGTACATCCATCTGTTAATTTTGTTGCCCCAAAAAGTGGAACAACAAAGGTACATTTATAATGTACATGTGTCGTGCAGATCATTGTATCTAGAGAATAAATGTTATACTTATTATATTTGTTTAAATAGATATACAAAAAATGTAAGTCGTATAAATATGTAGTCATTATGATACCCAGTTTATAAATAATCCCAAGGTATGTCCTAAAATATCTTAACCATTTATATGTATCTTTTAACCTTTTATACATTGTATGTATTTTTTGTTATGTTTTTAGTTGGCTGAAGAGGAGCATGTTACACTCAAAACATGTATTTTAAAGGGGTATCAACTAAACTAAACAAAGATGATAGAACACCAAGTGTTTGAATTTACAGTAGAGCATCAATTATCTGAATCAATTGGGGAGTGGGGTTGTTCAGAAAATCGATTTTTTGGATAACTGATTATGTACAAAAAAATACATTATTAATATAGTATATTAATATACTATTATTGGGATATACTAATATATCTCATGTTAAAATTTTTCTCCGTTGTGTGTCACTTTACATTGAATTTTTGTCAATGTTAAGCATAACAAAAATTTTTATAATAATAATCATGGCTATTGTATCATTAAAAACTATTTCTTCATTTTGTACAAACAAAATAAATATATTGAAAAATATAAAAACAAAAAAAATTATACTTTAAAAGTTTAATCTAGTATCAAAAACGTTTGATTCAGCTTGACACATGTCCTGACACAGTCCGACTGGAATGCTTTTGGTTAACCGATGTTTCGGTTGATCAGTGTTCAGATAATCGATGTTCTACTCTATTACACTTCATAGTGTTTAAGAAACAAACAAAAAAACCCATGAATTTGATAAGAGGGGGAAAAGAAGCCATTCCTGGTTGGAATACTTCCATTTCTACAGAGCTAGAGATATAAAAGGTAGAGAAGGAAAATTCCTCCATTCTACTACAAACTGCATTTTGAAATGACATCATAAATGATATGGCCAAAATAGGAAATTGTAATTGATTATTGAAACTTTGCCATCCTTTGTTAGTATTAATATGGATGTCATTAATTAAAAAAGTAACATTTATTTAACTAAAATAGGTCTTTTAATCTTTAAAATTTCTATATCAAGATTAAGTAGTTTATAAGCACAAACTACAGTAAATATTTCACAACACATCATTTTTCAAATTCATGAAATTATAAATAATTGCTATTAATTATTATTATGTTGTGAATGACGTGCTATGCTGGACTAGTCAAAGCGTAGTTTCCCACTCAAACAAATGTTTCATTAAGCTTCTGCATTATTGATGTGTGTTAACATCTAGAAACTTCCTAACAATGTGACATGCATTCAATATTGCAGATTTCTCTAATGCCATGTATATGTTTTTATTAAGGTTCAATGTTTCTAGACTTTTGTGTAGTGTGGTATAACACTGGTAGAAGAGAGGACAACAAGCACAATAAATACCTTATCCACATGCCACAGCTGTCTTATTTCTTATGCAAGTGGAGAGTACTACTTAATTTTTTCAGTGTGAGCATTTTTTTATTTTATGAGTGTTTGGAAGATGTCTGTTATATAAGTCAGGAGTCACCACACTGGCCTGCAAGGTCAGTTCATCTGGCATGTTGCCACACTGTGCCACAGATAAGGTAAAATATAATTATTTATATGGAAATAGTAAGTTTACAAACTATAATATGTAGAAAAAATTAAAATAAGTAAGTAAAAATGCCAAAATTGGTCCAATCTAATTTTTGCATCTTATAATAATATAATTTTTGAGGAAAATCAATGAAATAAAAAATTTGGCAACATTTTGCAACTTTGGTTATCAGAGCACATTTTGTGTAAATACCTGCAATGAAGTTTTTAACAAAAGCGATTACCAGCTTGCTGCAGCCATAGTGTTTGTGCATTGGTAAATAAATGTCACTGTCTTTATTTTTTCATGTATTCAGTGTACTGTATTGAATAAAATGGTTATGTGGCCCATGCTCCTCATTTTCTCAGTTACCTGGCCTGCTGTGAAAAAGTTTGGTGACCCGATATAAGTGATCTTATTGCATTTGTCAATGAAAGTGATGTTGGGTTTATTGTGATGAATTGTTTTATCTGTGACTAATATCTGTGATATTAGTATATTTTGTGTGTCATTTTCTAATACTCCCTGTGGAGTATATTTGTAGTATGGTACTATGGTATCTGTGTTTGTGTGCAAGCTCTTATTATTATTATTATTACTAAATTTGCCTTACCTATATCTTTATACAGTTCTCTGTAGAATCCTTTTGTGCCACCAAAATTAACATTAAAGTTTGATAAAATAGGATCTTTTGGTGCATCTAAAAATTAAAAATGTTTTTTCATTAGTAATGAATTTTAAAAAAATGGTAAAACATTGTTTATTTGATTATTAAGGAATTTTACACTTATTTAAAATCTAATAAATATATTTTAAAAATTTCAAAAAATATTTTTGTAAAAACTCTCCTCTTGATTAGTTATGAAGTGAATTTTAAAACAGGCCCACCAGTGGCCAAGCTGTTCCATTCACTGAACACTGGGAGTTTGGTCATGGGTGGGCTGGCCATGTGGAGTTTTCCAAGTTTTCTCCACATCTGTAATGCCTGAATAGGGGGCAAGTTCCCCTTAAAAGACCACCCGGAAGGCATTATTTCCCTTGCGTCACACCTCTATCCAGAGCTGGTAATGGGGTGCCACTGTGGTACTAACTTCCCCAAGACTCACCTTGGCACACCACTAATCATTAACTAACCTGCGCTGGGTGTTTGCTGAAGTCAAGAATGACCAGATATTGCATGAAGAAAGAATTTTAAAACACAAGTCAGAATTATTAATATTAATTATAGATTAGATGACTAGTAATCAACCAATTAAAGATTATTTGCTTTGTATGATGTAAATTATTGTCTTAGTTTATTATCAACATGTTATTTTCAGTAAGAAATGAAAACAATAATTTTATAAATTTTAAATAAATTTATATTATTCCTCAGTGATATAAATTTTATACTGAAAAACATGCATGGAGTGTCTTAAAACACTATCAAATTTAAAAGAAACCTGCTGTCATGACTTCTCATTATTTCAAAAGATTAGAAAATTCAGTGAATAATATTGGTCCTGATATCATAGATTCTTAGACTCATTGTTTGCATGATTGTGATAGTAGATGCTTTTAATCAGGAAACTGACAAGGAAAGGGCATTGATCATAGACAAAGATGGCTAAACCAAACCTGGTCTTCTGAAAGCCCTTAAAAAATATGTTGATACACAAGTGCCATGGCCAACACATTAAAGAAATATTTTGCCAAGACAATCCAAAAAACATCAAATTTTGGAAGAGAGATTACTTTGTGTTCACATCATTCATCTACTTTTACTTCTTAGCCCCAAAATTCAAAAATCTGAAATGGTATGCATTTTTCAAAACATGGATATTCATTAGAAAGATCTGGATCATTTGAAACACAATGTTTGCTTTCAATGTGGTCTCTCCAAAAATGTGAAGAAAATAAATATTATACTCCTGCATTTATAGTGTTCTCAATGTAAAGTGTTTTTGCTTTGATTATTGCTTGTCCAAACACTTTCTGTACATCAATAAAACTTTTACATTATATTATTTTTATATTGTAATAATTTTTTACCCATTCTGGCATGTAAATTTTTTTGCATCAACATATCACATGCTGGCAAGAAAGGTGACACAGCTCAAAAATGCAGTATTTGAGAAAAATCTACTTAAAGAATACTATAAAACTTGTAGTATAAGCTGCTTTTAAATTTCAGGTAAGTATTTATGGTGGTAAATTCTATTATATTCTATAGTATAGTAATTATGGATCTGCAGCTCTGTTCTTGTCGAATGTGAGGTGTTATCAGTTAAATATATATGATATCTTTGTCATGTCACTTTTCTTGCTTTTCTAATAACTTTGTTATTTTGCGAGATAGATATGTGATACTTGTTGTGAACATTGGGACACTTCATATGTATTTTTCAATGACATACAACTCAAAAAATGGCAATTTTGAGGTTGTCACTTTTCTTGCTGGCATGCAATATGTTTTTAAGGTCTTCCAGACAGATGAATTTGATTTTGCTACCTTTATCCCTGAGCAGTGTCCTTTCTTGTAAGAAAGCCAGATCAGTTATAGAGCTGGGCCTAGAGGTATTTTCACCTGAGGCAGAAGGATAAATTTTTGCCCATATGTATAGTTTTTTATTCATAATAAGTATTAAATAAAAAATAAATAAATGATTTTGAGAACAAAATATATTTATTAATTATTAAATATAAAAGTCACAGAATGCAGTAATAATACAATAGTAGTAGGAACATAAAATTACACATATTACAAATAAAATCACAGCAACCTTAACAAAAGAAAAACAAAATAACTATTACACATGAGATGAATTAGAATATAACGAATGTTTCAGTAATTTAATAATTAAAGATGTAATAATTTCAATAATACAGTGGGTGATTGGTTAACAAACATAATCTGTTCCAAGACTTTTTGCTATCAGAATTGTTCGTTAACCAATTATCAATTTATCTTAGGTTTTTATGGGAATTTGATTAATTTGTTCTGGAAAATCCAAAAAATAAAAAATGTAAATAAATGTAGTAAGAAAGTATATATGTAACATTAAAAATACATATATAAACAGTCTTGCATTTTTATTAGATGGTTTTTCCATTTGTGGGGATTAAAGAATCTGTCCAATGTCAATTGCTTTTCTCTCTCCAGGATTTTTTGGAAGTAATTAATAGCATTGTGATTGTAAAGATCTCCAAGTCTATTAACCTCATTTTGGTTTGGATGCCTGTTGTTCTGACATCCTCCCACTTCCTCAAAAAATCTTTAATTGCTTGAGATTTCTTGATATATCTTTCATAGCTAAGATTGTGTTTACTGTAGACCTATTCAAGCCATACTGCCTAGCAACATCAGACATCTGCCCACTCTTGGCTATTATATCTTGCTTGGTTTTTACAGTGAGCACAGTTCTTGACACTCCAATCTTTTTATACTCCATAATATTATGAGTTTATTTTTTAAATAATAAGTTCAGAAAAGCACTTACAGAAATCAACTAGTACACAAAAAATTATTTAAATGCAAGGCCCGAATGAAATTTGGTATTAAAACATTAATGAATATCTGATGAGACAGTTAAACTCTCGCCTTTTGTAAATAAAAACCGACGCAAAACTTAACGAGTACCTGCCCAACAATCTCGCAAAGACTATAAAAAATTACTTGTCAGAAAGGTAAACAAAAAGCTGGAATTACAAGGGAGAGTTTCAAAATTCAGAGGAATATTATACAATCGGTATTGGGTTGAGCGTCGATGTTGACATCTCCAGAGCTCCAAAAAGTTTCAAATTCACCTGGAGACAAGGGAAGACCAATCAGTATTCACTATTTTATGTCGCTTCTTTTTCTGTATGTTCTGTGAAGTGTTCGTTGTCCAGACATAAAAATCTTTCATGAAAGTGTTCATTATCCAATTTGTTCATTAACCAATCACCCACTGTACTTATATAAATAAATGCCCAATATAAAATCTTTTTTAAAGTTTTACTTTTCTTGCTTTTAGTGAAGTAAATTCATCAATTATTTTCTCAAAATTAATTTGTTTGTAAAATACTATTTTATTGATAAAATTGCCATATTTGACAATTCTTCATGAGCAAGTGACAATCTTAAATATGTTTTGATGATTTTTAGTTTACTGAAGCCTCTATCACCAGAAGCTACAGTAACAGGTAGTGTTAGGAGTATTCTCAATGCAACTTCTAAATTTGGATAGGACTGAACTAAACTGTATTCATGAATCATTTTTAAAAGATCTAAACTTGTAGCTGCTTTAAGGTCTGGAATTGATGTTATTGCCTGATTTTCAAAACTGATTATCTTTGATAATAGTTCTACAAAATTTATATCATTTGGATATTTAAGGGATAAAGCTTACTGGTGCATTATCATATGAGGAAACAAATGTGTCGAGCAGGAGCATCTGACACAAATCATTACTGTGCTTAAAGTATTTGACAAATATTGCAAAATACATTTGGCTTTTTATTTTTCACCTATTTGGCACCTTTTCCCATTGCTCAACTGAGGTAATTGCCAAATTTGCTTCACCCTTGTCCCAGCTGTGATCAGTAGTTCTCAATATTTCGGAGGCATGAAACAACATTCATATACTTTTTATAACATGGAGTATTAACATCAATATATTAAAAAATTGATAAGAAATTCCATGTTTATTATTGAATAAAATAGTAAACATGGAACTGCTTATGAATAAAGTAATATATTGTAGTACATTGGAATAAATTTACAATAACTACTATAAAAATTTTTGAAATAAGTTTGTGGAACATGTCTTCTATGGAACATGCATTGAGAATCACTGAGTTATTTACAGTAATCTGACTAATATTTTTCTGCACTCTGATTCAAATATTGGTGATCTTAACTCATTTAAACATGAAATGCTTTAATCCATTTAAAACAGAAGTCAGCCAAAGAAAAAAAGTTGTTTAACTGATTTTGCTATACAAATTCTCCTTGTAGCCAGTGAGGTAAAAACAATTTTGAAAGAAGAAATTTTCAGAGCTTAATGACAATCAATGATTATTTTCTTATTACAGCAACTGTCATTTGCATTGACTGTTTTTCAGTGCCTTAATATCTTTGTTGTTATATTGTTAATACAATTGAAGACGCAAGTGGAAAAATGGTATGACAAAAAAAATTTTCTTTAATATTTTTTTTGTATTTTTTAATAATTTAAAAACAAAAGGACAATAAATTTTAGTAATATGCAAGTAAAATATCTCTATTTAATTTAATAAATTATGATTTTTTAACCAATGTTAAAATTTTATTAATAATATTTTCAAAAGTGATATCTTTTGTCACTTATAAAACTTCTCCATTGAACTCCTCAATCATCATTGATGCAGGAATCAATTTTGCCACTACTCAACTACATTTTAATAGTACAAACTTAACTGTGTTATTCATTAATTCACAACCCATCCCGTCCCTCAATTTATATTAATTTCAATGAAATAAATTATGTTAAATCTTATTGTAATCTTGGCTTCATTTTTGATAACAAATTAACTTTTCATGGTCATATTTTTCATGTTACCAAATCTCTTTCTATTAGACAGGGCAGTCTCTGACATGTTTGTAAAAATATTTTCCCAAATTCTGTTTTAAGAGCTGCTTTCTTTTACAAATTTTCAGTCTATTATTGATTATAGTCTCCCTGTCTGATCAACAACTGCTCCATATTTATTTCACAAAGTTCATTTAGAATTAAATAAGGTTTATTCAGTGTTGTATAAATTTTATAACTTTTCATACACCAATAACCCAGAAGTTGCCAGAGTTTGCCTTGGTTTACCTAATCTTACCAATTGTCTAAAATATCTTGATTACATACTTTGCTACAAATATTTTAATGGACAGATTTTTAATTACTGGCTAGGACTTCATATACCTACTGTTAGAACATGTAATAATACTTGTTTTTTTACCCCTTGTCTCACACTGTCTCATAGAACATTTTTTTTTATTGTATATCCACTCATGTCTCCAGTCGAGCATTTTGTATAGTGATTTTACCTTTTATAAAAACAAATGTAAATCTATTTTATATAATATGTAATTTAATTTTTACTTCCTTGTGTTATTGCCAGTTTATTTGTTATGAATTATTGTTTATTTTTTTATTGAGGTTTGTTATTTGGAAGACAGAAATTGATCATCTTTGGACTTTATTAAGTTTCATCTTTTGCTATATTATATCAAAATCTTATTATATTAAGTTTTAATAATAAATTACATGTTTTATTTACTGCTATCAAATAATAAATTTTTCATATAATCAAAACGTTAACATTTGTAAGAAAATTATATCTAAATGTCTAAGCATATTTGCTTATATATTCATATAAACAGGAACATTAATTAGAATAAAAAGAAAAAAATACAGCTGTGGTCCCAAGAATAAAATTGTATTTTGCCATAATTTTTTAAATAAATAAAAACTTTAAAAAACTAAGTAAAATCACATAAAAGTAATGATAAAAATTTCACTTACCTTCTATAGCTTTTACAGCATCACAGTTATATTCAAACGTTACAAATGCATAGGTGAAGAGTACAAAACTGTTGGAATGAAAATAAAAAAGTTTTTTCAATTCAAAAGTCATACATTTAATGTTAAATTATATAAATATAATTGTAATTCCAAAAGCAATTAACAATATATCAACATTAATTTTATTGAGCAACAAATCTTCCAACTGGCATACTATAACTTGAATTATGTATTCAACATGGCATTCTTGAAAAAGTTTTTTTTTCAAGAAGAGCAATATTTTAAATATTTTGAATAAAATAAAATGTGATTACTTTAAAATCTTAGTATAACATAAAATTCTTTTGTACAATTAATTTTTTAAAATATAAGTCTGATAATTTATTTAAACTTTAAAGTTAATAAATATTTGCGTTTGCCATATATTTTACGCTTGTACAGTTTTAGGTACATAAAAATAAATTACATAAATATGATTAATAGTGAAATATATGCTGAAATAATTCAATTAATATAGTATTACTGCAGAATTTGAAGTTTTTGTTTCCCATGAAATCAAATCTTTTCTTAACAGCTTCTTTGTTTATATAGAAATATTTTTTGTTTACACAAAAAATATTTCTATATAAACAATGAAGCAGAGTAGATCCATCTTTCCCTATTTTGAGAATTACTAACTGTGCTATTTAGACAATCATTAATTCCCTTTCATTTAGATAATGTTCAATGGCAAAAATCATTAATGTTTCTTCACTGTAAGAAGCTGTTTCATGTAGTATTAACTGCCTATAATGGTTTATATTAATAGAATATATGCAAGAACAGAGCATGACAAAGAAGGTGCAATATGTAGTGAGTAGGGTCAATAAAGGGATGATAATTAAATAAGAATGCATTTATTACAATGACAATGAGTGTATGGTTCTTGATACATAGAAGATATAAGAATTTGGTAAGTTGTGACTTTTGCTTGTTTTAAACAATAAGTTATGGGAAATGGCTATTAACAGTATAACAGAAGAGGAGCAGAAATGAATGGAAATATTCCACCATTATCATTCAGAAACAAAATTATTACTAAGACAGACAAATTACTTTTCTTTAATGTTATGCCATGTGAAAAATTCATTAAAATAGGAGATGAAGCATAGCATTGGAAATTATAGAAAAACATACCTCACCATTATGCTGCAGCAGTGAAAGTGATATCAGATAAAGAATTAAACTCATTAATTATTATTATGGGCAGTATAGATTTACTGAAGATGAAAAACAATTGAACAAGATTGGTTGGAAAACACGACTCAAAGAACTTTTAAAAGTTTTTGATGATTGATTTGCTTCACAAAAAAAAATTTTGAAACTCATTAGTTTTTAGAGTTGCAACAATTTTTATACAAGACACCTGATTATTTTGTGATATGTCTGAAAGATCAATGATGTTATGTTCAGTTGGTGAGTTGGAATGATAATGCATGACTTCATGAGAGGTTGTGGTAGCCACGAAGTTTAAAGAAGAGAACTACAAGAACCAAATCTGATGTTATAAAAAGGTGCTTAATTCAGCAAGAAGTATGGCGAGAGCAAATAAATAAGGAAAAAAGATTAAGTGGTAACTGAAGATGTAGTCAAATGCTTTATCATTGAAATGAAGTTCGGGAATACCTGGGAGACAAATTTGTGTGGAAGATAGGGAAGCAGGCACCATACCAGCAGAAAGCATAAAATTGTAATTGAAGTGTTTCAAGTACAACAATGTAGGACATTTTCAGCACTTTTTAGTTTCTCTTTTGATTTACACAAGTCAAAACAAAAATAATAAATGAAGGCAACCATATTAAATGTGTTTGTTTCAAAAAAAAAGCAAGTGTAAGCTAAAGAATAGTCTGGCAGCAATGACTACAGTAATGAAAAAGACAGTGACTCAGAAGGATTTTTTACATTAAAACAGAAAGGAAAAGAAACACTGGTTTTAATATTCATATTCATAATATTCATAGTAAAAGCATTGAATTTTTGCAAACACAATAATAGAAATATTTCAATAACATGTTCTATTATTTTTTTTCTTTTCCAATTCTTTATTTGATCACAAAATAAACTTCTGTTTTTTTTATAATTTTTGTATTTTTTTCTCAATCTCACTGTATTCTTTTTCACTTTGATTACAAAAAAGTGCTTGAATTTTTTATACAGGTGCTTGTAATGTGCTGAAATGGAAAAGTTAGGTATAAAATTAAGTGACCTAAAACCCAAGGTGTCTAGTCTCCAGTTGTGTGAGTAATAACATGAATAAGTTGAGATCATGTGGTAAACTCATTCACTGAACAAATTTGTGACACATGACACTCCCACACATTTGTACTGTTGCTCACATAACTCAAAACTAGGCACCTGGGGCTAAAGCATTTACATACACAGAAGATGAGCCATTTAAGTTTTTACATAAGATAATAAATGTGAGAAAAAGCAAGAACAATAGAGTGAAAGCAAACTTCCTGATTGTTAAAAAGGTGATTATTTTTCCTTATTAGGTAAAAAAAAATAGTGAATAGTTAAAAATAATACAGTTTGATGAGAAATATGTATTTATTACAGTAACAGAACTAGTTTCAAAATCAGATTCTAAGTTGATGTTAGATATGATTAAACAGATGCTCCAAATCTGTTTTTAGGTTTAGAGAAACATTCAAATGAAGTTAGAATGAGAAGATAATGCTCTACCTGAAACAAAACTGACCTGCTATTTGCAGTTTAGTGTTCAAAGTAATGTTGAGAAGGAAATTAAAAGACTTTTGGATTTAGGTATTCTAGAATAAATTGAAGGTAGACTTGATTATCTCCATTGACTGTAATTAATAACTGTACAATCATTTTTATTAATATGTCTAGTATTGAAACAAGGTTTTGAAAAGATAGAAATTTCAAATTCCTTTAGAAAACATTTTAGATGAATTATGAAGGAGCAAAAATATTTTTGGAATTAAATCTTAATTTAGGATTTCATCAAATTCGGTTACATCCAGAATCAAGAAAATTGACAGCATTTGTAACTGACACAAGAATTTCTCATATACAGTAGAGAGTCGTTAATCCGAATCAATTGGGGACTCGGGTTGTTCGGATTACCGATTATGTACGAAAAACTGTATTAACCTGTCCGATGTTCAAATTTTTCTCCGTTGCGTGTCACTTCGTGTTGAATTTTCGTCGATTTTAAGCCTAATGAAAATTTTTATAATAATAATCGACGCTATTGTATCGTTAAAAATTATTTCTTTATTTTGTATAAACAAAATAAATATATTGAATATAAAAACATGAAAATTATACTTTAGAAGTATCAAAAACGTTTGATCCAGCACGACACAGTCCGACTGAAAATCGTTCGGATTACTGGGGTTCAGATTAACGACTCTCTACTGTATTTGTTTAATTTTTGGGTTGGATGTAAAAATGTGCATGACAACATAATATAATTGTGTATGGGAAAAATTTAATTGATATACAGAGTTCCTAGTCAAATTTTTGTTTTAAATTCCATGACTTTCCCTGACCAACTTCATACAAATTCCCTGACCTTCACATCCCTTACAATATGACAAATTTAAAACAGCATTTGACTTGCTATGCACATATACTATTACTTCTCCAACTATTTGATTTGTTATTTTTTCTATTTAAAACTTATTAACATAATAAAAGACTCAAAAAGGTGCTAAAGTTCTTGAAGAAAATGTACTGACACTCAGATAAAAGAAGTATAAAATACATGTTAAGTCTTAATTTCCTTATTGAAGTTTCAGACGAAAGTATTGCTGTACAAAAGATTGAGTTCAGCAATTGATAAATCTTGAAACTTCTAAAAATACAACAGTATTACAAAGCATTTTAGAGATGTTTATCTTTTGCAAATATGTCTAGTACCAAATCTATCAGAATTAACAGAGCCAATGAGCCATTTAAAACAATGAAATAAGGAGTTTGGACAAACCTTTAAAATTCAGTAACAAAAAGAAGAGAAAAAGAAAGAAAAACATTTAATAAAAACATCAAACAAATGCTTTTGACCTTAATCAAAGCTTCAGGTTTTTGTAAACCAATAAAGTTCTGAAATTGGAACACACAGAATTCAATGATTTTTGATGTTTTTATTAAAAGTTTTTTGTTTTGTTACTGGATTTTAAAGGCTTGTTTTTATGTCATTAGGTCCAGTAATTGAGTAAGAAGATATCTTAAGGGGTTGGGATTTTAAGCAACAGAATGCATTTGATAAAAAATTAAAACCTTAATAGTGGAATTAATAAAGTTGCATTTCTTAAATCCTATGAAAGAAGAAAGTTTATAATGTAGATGCAGGACCACCAGGCTTAGCTGCTATTTTAATGCAAAAACATAGGCTTTCCAACCTTTGCTAGCGGATCTTTAACAGAAGTCAAAATTCAATACTCTCAAACAGAAAAGGAAGCTTTAGGTATAGTTTACAAATGTGAATGCTTTATATTATATCTCTGAGGATGAGAATTTAGCATCCTAATAAATCACAACCCTCCAAGTATTATATAATAAAAATTCAAAAATCACATGCACATACTGAGAGATGGTTATTAATGTTGCAATGTTTCAACATAAACTTATGTACATAACTGGAGAGAAATTTTGCTGATAGTTTGTCTCAACTTTTACAGCCGATTGCAGAGAGAGAGTTTATGTTAAACTACGTTTAATAACAGAACGGCCTATAGACGTTGGCTGGCTGAACCGTGGTTTAAAATGCATTGCAAAGACGATGAGCATCTATTTCTGAACACCCTCTATACAAACTTTGGCAAAACATTGGCTTTTACTTTCTTGAGCATTACTCCTGTTTTAGCAGTCGTTTGGCCAATCGGGTTATTCATTTGTAACATCAGAAAAGCTCACCAGCTATATTCAGAAAGCTTCCAGAAATAAAATCTTAGGGCTGTCAACAACTATTATTCGACAGTTAATGACAACCATTTTCCATTTCAATATTTAATTTCATCGCCAATACGGTTTAAAATACGAACAAATCCATATTTAGAAAATTTATACCAAATTCGAAATTAGTCTTCGGAATAAATTTTTAACGAATTATTTCGACATTGTATTACTGTCACCCTTCATAACTGTAGAAATAAATAATTTTAAATATTTTATTATTACTATTATATATATATTTTTATTTCTATAAAAATATTTCGGTAATTATTAAAATTGTCTCGTTTGTTTAAGAAAACATTCTGTAACTACAATGACCCCAAAATGCATTAACGTTTTATAACTGACACAATACTCGAATTGTAAATAAATGCATCTAATTTAAATTAATTGTAGTTTTAAGTCTTGTCTCATTTGAATATCAAAATTGGAACATTTAAAATAAATTTAAAGTATTTAATTTTATTTTTGCTCCAAGCAATTAATTATGAATAATTTTGTCAATTCGTACCATTTACAACATTTATCAAAGGAATGATATCCATTTTTTATCTAAACTTTTCTATCAACAAAACTACAAAAAGCCCTCTAAACCTGCTGCTGAGTGAGTCTAGAAAGCAAGTCAAATAACTTGTTTCTAATCACTGTCTACATTGTGGCAAGCAAGAAACGCTCTCTCTGCAATGAAATTTTTTGAACTGCGGTCTACCCGACCTGTAAACCGCCGTTGACCTCAACATTATCTCTGCAATTGGTTGTTAAAGTTTAAACTGTCTGAATGTGATGAAAGGTTCTGTAAAAAATCACAAAAAATTTTGTTGTTGATCATTAGCACTTTATACTATGCCATTAGAAGAGAGGAAACAAAAAAAGATAAGATGCTGAAACAATTGCATGTTGTCTTTGTAAAGGCCAGAGTTTACCATAAGAATCACCTTGTACATAATTTACAATCCAGAAAAGATAGTTTAAGGCATAGATGTATTGTAATTCTTGAATCAGTAACAAAAAAAACATACTAAATACAGTAGAGACTCGTTAATCGGAATCGCCGGTAATCGAACGATTTTCAGTCGGACTGTGTCGTGCCGAATCGAACGTTTTTGATACTAAATTTACTTCTAAAGTATAATTTTCACGTTTTTATATTCTTCAATATATTTATTTTGTTTGTACAAAATGCAGAAATAATTTTTAACGATACGATAGCCTCGATTATTATTATAAAAATTTTCGTTAGGCTTAAAATCGACAAAAATTCAACACGAAGCGACATGCAACGGAGAAAAATTTGAACATCAGAGAGGTTAATATATTTATTCGTACATAATCGGTAATCAGAACAAATCACTAATCTGAACAACCCCAGTCCCCAATTGATTCCGATTTTCAGTTCTCTACTGTAGAATCTATTAATCTCAGTTTGGGATTACTAAATTGAAAGTATTATTAAGACCTAAGGTTTGGTGGCTTATATTAAACAAAGAGGTAAATGACCTGGTTCAGAATTGTAAACTATGCCACTTAGTATCAAAACCTTAGTCAGATGAACCAATTAACATGACAAAATACAAATAGACCATAGTAAAAACTTGGATTAGACATTTGCAAACCTTTCCCAAACTAAAAATTTGTTATGGTAATTGGCTAATTTTCAAGATAGCATAAAGCTAAACAACATAAAACACTTAGTCATAACTTTGGATGTTAAGTGGCATTTTTCTAACATGGCTTTCTGTCCATATCAAATGTGATGATGGGGAATAATTTTTTCGTGTTTTCAAACAAGTTTTCTATACTATATAGGCCACAAACTAATGGTTTAATTAAAAATTTTATTAAAACATTGACAAAAAGTTTGAAATAGGAGTATTATTAAAAAACTCGTTTGATAAATACATTTCTCAAAGAAGCTTTGATTACTGAACAACAACACACATAGGTGCTGGAAAAATGCTATGTTACTCAAACAGGAACTGAATGAGTATATTTCAAGTATAAAGAAGATAAAATTGAATGCAGAACAATGCAAAGTATTAACTTGGGATCAAAAAAATGAAAAACAATAGGAAGCTTAGGAAGCTAAAGTGTAACAAAAATTGTCATCTAACAAGGGGAGGGCACGACCTGGGAAATTCACTTTGAGATGAGACTTGGTATATAGGTAGTACTCCTTTAGGATGTTCAATCCTCAAAACAAGAAAGTGCAATGGCCAGCCAATTTTAAGAAAAAGGCCTTTAAAAATTAGAGCTCAGCTTATGTACTAATAAGTTTTGCTAGGTCAGCAGCTGCTGAGCAGCTCAGTTGACATCGTTCTTGGCTACCACCAAGTCGTTCAGGGTTCAAATCTTGGTCTCGATTAGTATTTTTTTTTTCTTTCTAAAAATTTTTTAAAATAAGCATTTTGAATATATATAAATATTAAAATTTTATTATAATAAATAATTTCATTTAAAAAAATGTTTAACACATATTACATGTCATTTTAATTATAATAATACAAAATAATTAATAAGTGTATTAATAATCATCATCATCAACTGTTGGTAAACTGATAGTATCTTCATTCACAGACATTTTACTGTAAAATATTGAAACTATTTGTATTATTGTGTGATATATTACGAAACACTATGATCTCTTCGAAATCCAAAAGTAAACTGGCACTCCAAATATCAGGTCAGTCCATAAGTCCATGTGCATTTTTATGACCCTGAGAAAAATCTTGTTTTGCTGTTGAAAATGTCAGTCTAATGTGATACTTTTCACACTGAAGTGTTAAATTGGATCTCATTTATATAATGCATGAATTGGAAACATTTTAGTTGTTTATTTTTGTTAAAATGGAAGTAAAGGATGAATATAAAAGACATATTTTATACTTTTTATTTTTAAGTGGTGAGAATTAATAAGAGTAGTAACCTTTGAAAAATTTCATACAATAGGATAATAAATGAAAACTGTTGTTCCATAACTAATTATTTATAACTATTATTATTAATTATTTTGTATTATTATAATTAAAATTACATCTAATGTGTGTTAAACATTTTTTTTAAATGAAATTATTTATTATAATAAAATTTTAATATTTATATATATTCAAAATGCTTATTTAAAAAAATTTTTAGGAAGAAAAAAAAAATACTAATCGAGACCGAGATTTGAACCCTGAACGACTTGGCGGTAGCCAAGAACGATGTCAACTGAGCTGCTCAGCAGCTGCTGACCTAGCGAAACTTATTAGTACATAAGCTGAGCTCTAATTTTTAAAGGCCTTTTTCTTAAAATTGGCTGGCCATTGCACTTTCTTGTTTTGAAGATTGAACATCCTAAAGGAGTACTACCTATATACCAAGTCTCATCTCAAAGTGAATTTCCCAGGTCGTGCCCTCCCCTTGTAAGACCATTTAATGCAGGGTTCCCAAAATGATAGTGAAAGCAGTTCATTAAAAATTATTAGTTCAGTGGTTTATGTATGACAGTTCAGGATGATGTAAATTCACACACTAAGTAGACCTCTTCCATAAAAATTGTGTGTGGATTAAATAAATCTAGTAAACTAGTATTATTTATTTTATTATTATTAACTACATTAGCAAAAGAGAATAGAGGGGTTTAATGAAAAAGTTAAGAATCCTTGAAGGGGATTGACAATCAAAAAAGTTTGTGGACCCCTCTAATGTGAATGTTTAGATGAATGAATAGGTGTGACTTTTCTAATTAAGAAAAACAAAACTAACACATTTTTGAACTAGATTTTCACCAGAAGTTGGAAAGATAGGATCATGTATAGTTTTACGTGATGAGAAAAGTATCCCTTCATCACGAAGAGTGATGAGAAAAGTATTTAAATACTTTTCTCATCACTCTTCTTTTACATTTAAGTGTAAAAGAAATATTGCATTCTATATGCATATCTCTCAAGCTATTGCTAACAAGTTAAAACAAGTAAAACAGCAAGGCCATATTTGGGACACTACTATATCTCAGAGACATATACTAAACGGGATCACTTTGATACTCACAGCCAGTCTCTTACTCATTCTCCAATCTTTTGGTATCGCTGGTTTTGAGCGTGATTGTTCAAACTTTGCTGGCCTCTGCAAAGGCCACGACTATGAGATTGTCCACAATGCATTTTCGGTGAAATTAACCTACCCAATATCAAAATTTCTCTCTGTCGCATGTTGCCCCGGGTTGAATTTTTGTTGATGCCTAATGAAATTTCCCGGTTTTGAAAAAAAAATCATGGCTATTGTATTGTCTGAAATTATTTTTTTATTTTGCACAAAATAAATATATTAATAAATGAAAAACAAATTTTTTTAGTTTGTAAGTTAGTTTTAATATGACATTATAACAACTAGCGCCATCTACTTTCAAAAACATGCAATGTTTGCATTTCCAACTTCCCAATGAGCAATGAATGTGGAAATCTCACACTAGTGCCTGTTTGTAGAGAGAGAGTTGCCATTTTGTATTTTATTTTGACTCCGTTCTTGATCCCGAGTACAGTACCTACATGTCTGTTTTTTATGCGTGCATGATTTGGGCACCTAATACTCTGCCAAATTGCAACTCCTGACATGTACTCCTTCGTACCTCTAAGCTGGTAACCCGTAACGGTACTGCGATTTTATGAACAAGACATACTCTTGTCAAAAAACTGATTGTTTAGAAGGGGAGAATGGTGGTGATGACAACAATGATCTAGTTTTTGTTAATTCAATATCAAACAGGGAAATGTCAAATAGGAAAAATCAATCAAAATCTG
Source organism: Centruroides vittatus (assembly GCF_030686945.1). Classification (NCBI taxonomy): domain Eukaryota; kingdom Metazoa; phylum Arthropoda; class Arachnida; order Scorpiones; family Buthidae; genus Centruroides; species Centruroides vittatus. The sequence goes on from NW_027122037.1 coordinate 39,616, forward strand.
TAAAAGTAACACAATTCTAATGGAGTTTATGTTAATAGAAGAGCTAGAATGTCAAACAGTTAAGAGACTTAGCCACTCAAATGATTTTGTTTGTTTTGACAAAATGGGAGTTATAATGGTTCATATTAATGGAATACATGCAAGAAGGAATGACAGAGAAGGTGCAATGTATGACAAGCAAGTTCAATAAAAATATAATTAAATTTTAAAAAAAGCATTTATTACACTGCATATTATGTATCAGAAACTGTAGAATGATTAAATAAATCAACATATTTAGAAAAATTTGTTACCAATATAACTATTACTAAAAAACTGTATATAATAATTAATAAAGGAAATTTATTTGAGTAAAAAATATTATATTTATACAATCTATTTACATTGTTTTAAAAAGAATAAGCAACAAATCAGTTTTCATTACTTACTTGTCATTTTTACGAATAATTTTAATATCTAAAATATTGCCAAACTTTTTAAAATAATCGTAAAGTAGACGTCTAGTAATATCATCTGGCAAATTTCCAACATATACTACTCTCCTTTCCATCTAAAATGTAAATTACAAATACAGTTCTACCATATAGATAGATTTAACATTAGACTAAATAGAAATCATACAATTGCTTGACTGTTTTCACTTTTCCTGCATTTGTTATAATTATTCCTTTCATACCTGAAACAATAAAATAACTCAATTGTCTTAAATAAACAAAAATAATCAAATGCAGTATTAAAAATTTATTGTAATTAAAACAAAATTTAATTATAAAGATTAAAATTTCAGATACTTATTTTTTCCACTAACTGAACATTATCTTTAGCCTTGATAAAATAATATAACATTTGTTTAACCAAAAAAACAATGAATATCCAAAACATCAGAAATGTAAATAATTGCACCAAGTAAAAAACTGATAATTTAGATCAGTGATTCTCAAAGTGGGGGTCGCAACGCCCAAGGGGGTCGTGAAAAATATTTGAGGGGTCACTGAAAAATTGATGCCAGATCAATTTTTTCAAATATTTTATAAATTTACCATGGATTCATGTTTAGAAATAATAGAAATAAAAAATATATAAAATAATTTTTACTTAAATAAATTGCACATATAAATAATAAAAGAATTTTGTAAAGAAATGCTAAGGTTATCTTTAAAGAAAAAAAACTTAACTCATCTAAATTGCCATAATTTTTACTTGGTGCAATTTTTTTTACATCTCAGATGTTTTTGTTTGGTAAATCATAACTTATATGTTTAAGTTATAAGGTTGAGTGTAATAATTGTAAATTGTTAGTATTAATTTCTCACTGTTTACAATTTTTTGCAACTTAAGAAGGCACAGCTAGTGGCTTTATTATCTTAGCAGTACTAATCAGGTACGAAGGGTTTGAGTGTAGATGGTAGCACTATAATGAAAGTTTAGAGAAAATGGAACAATTAAATGTCTTAAGAATTAAAATACTAAAAACAAAGATTATTCTTAGTTCTAAAACAAGTAAAAACTATTTTGACTTAATCCGACTTCGAGGAACAAATAAAAGTTAAATAGACAAACTAATAATGAAACAAATCTCCTGAACTTTCATTATTGCCAGCTTTTTTATTCCATTTTTTTTTTCTTTACAATTGATATATTCCAATGCATTTCGTTTAACTCGTAAACCTCATCAGTAGATACATCAAAAATAGTGATCACTGCACCTCTTTTATGTCAAGTAAATTTCTCCCAGCATGCATCAACATTCATCCCGGTATTTAAATTTATGACATTTGCATGTGCAATGTTGCAAAAATGCTCGATAATTCGTCTTTCAATACAATTTTCTTTTTTATATAGTATTTTTACATTTCAATTAAATTCATTACAATGTAAGAACCACGCTGATTCCTTCTGTTTCAATTGGCAGCTGCTTTGTGTTCTTTTATCTTCACTTCAAGCTTTCTTCCTGTTTCTCCGATATAAAAATTTGGATTTGAACAGGTACTACATGATAATCTATAAACAACTCCCGCAGTTCCAAGTTGATCTCCAGACACAATTGATCATATTTGACATCTTGTTGTTTTTGATTTTTTTTTTTTTTGATACATATAGAAAATTCTTTAAAAATTGATTTATATTTTTCAAATAACTTATGTAAAATTTCCTTATGTGATTAAATTATATTTGTAACTTCATTTTTAACATGAAATCTATAATTCAAGTACAAATTATACCACTTACTGAGAATACACTTAAACCTGTTTTTGTGCGGTCTATTTTTGTGCATTTTTTTTGTGCGGTATATGAAAATTTCAATCAAATTGGAACATAAATGACTTCCGTAAAAATTTTGTCTCATATGTTTTTTTCGGTCCCCTCGTATTTTAATAGCATAATAAATCAGAAATATTGTGTTATATTTGAACAGATGCGGTAAGTGAGCTCCCCTCCAGCTTTAGACTGTAGGTGTGAAATTTCATGCCTTGTTAAAAGAGAGAACAACACTTCCTGCAGCTATATTTATCAAATAAAATCATTTTTAACGATTATTTTTCACTTTTTAATGTTAGATTCGTATTTAAGTGGAAATAATTAATTAATATAAAAAAATAAAATTCTTAGAGGATTTTTTTCCCATTAGGGATTGCAGAAAAAGGCCCAAGGAGTTAAAAAAGCAATTCCTAGTTATTTCGTACGGTTTTGAGTTATTTTCTATGTGAGACTTTTTTATGCGGTCCCTATCCACTGCACAAAAACAGGTTTGAGCGTATTCCTAGGGTAATCATTTAACATAAATCTTTTTAAAGAGTTGTCTTATTTCTATATCCATATCTTCCTGTAAAGAAGAACTAAGAATTCCTTGCTTTAGAACTAAGAATAATCTTTGTTTTTAGTATTTTATTAAGTATACTGATCCTACTGTTTTTAATTATTAGTCTTAAGAAGTATTCTGCTTTGTTTACTTTAATCAGAATAAAGTGCACATTATAGTTAACAAGTTTACTGTATATAATATTTAAATTAAAATACATTGCTGTTCAGCTATTACTAGACATTTTAATGTACTAATGGAAATAGTGCCAACTTTTATACCTGAACCCTTCATACATACCACATACCCTACCAGGCTGTATTAGTAGAGGTAAAAAAAAAAACATTTATGTTTATCCCATTGAGATGGGTAAATGTAAGCACTGACAAGTAATTGTAAATCACTCAGTTTGTGCTTAGGAATCTAAACATCTGTGTGGCAAGGAAAATTATAAATGAACATTAATCTTTGAGATAGAAAATAAACTAAAAGGCAAATTTTATTCACCTAGCAGATGAAAAACAGACAGATGTGATGTTCCATAAAAGGAGTCAAAACAAAAATTTAATTTCAAATTAATTGGAAGTGAAAACGTTATTGTCAGGTTGGATCAAAGGTTAGGTTAGTTATGTAAGAGGGAGAGAGATAAGAAAACTAGTTGTTAAAACAAATGCAAAGACAACTGACATAACGGATCAAGTGAAAGGTCGGCCAGAGAAGAGGGAACTCTGACATGAGTGCTCATAATCAGTCGATCTAGGTTGAAAGGTTGAAAAAGAGGAAAAAATTAAATGGTTAAGAAAACATCACATGTAATTGTTAAAATTCAAAAATTGACAGAAAATAGAAACAACGGGCTGAATTATGAGCACACAACTTATAAATCTATCAACAAAATCCAGTCAGAGTTGATAAAAAGGTATCAGACAGACACCACAAAATGGACCTTTCTCATGACCCAAACAAGTCTCAAGTTTTACCTAGAAACAAAAGGGAGACCAATTGGGAAGCAAGGAAGGGAATACAGGGCCAATCAAAAAGTGAGATTCAAGGAAAAAATCATATAAAATGTGAATAATCTTAATATAGAATTGGTAAAATTAATTGTGATACATGGTTTACACTAGTTTGAAATGCTATTAAAATTAAATTGTAACACATGGATTGTTTTTGTCAGAGAAATAAAATTATTATTCATAAACCTAGTAATGCATGAATGTTGTCATTTGATAAAATCTGAAAGCTTACTTTGTTATTATATTACTACTTTTTGTTCTGAACACTGTTTGTATTACTGGGTTTTCAAGAACAAGTAACAAATGTAATTTGTTGAAAGTAATAAGAATAAGGCAACATAGTGCTGCCAATTCACCCAGTGTAGGGTGTTAATAACTAACTTTTTAGATTTGAATAGTTCTCAATTCTGCATTCACATACTCTCATCTGTATTTGGAATCACTTGATTAATTTAGATGAAAGCTATTAATAAAATTTTACTTATGTAAAAGTGATTTTACTATTAAAAAAATTAAACTATATAAGATAAATGTCACATAATTACATTAAAGATTAAAAAAATTACTAAAACTTTAAGACAGAAAAAGTTTTGGCATGGTGTGATTCTTGTTTACACAAATTTTATTGTATTATATAATTTAGATTTCAAATATAGAAAAAACTAAATTTAATAAAATTTTAAAGCATTACCTCCTTGAATGCCTTGATGAATGTGATGTTTTATAATTATAGTGTGAATCATTTTCAGAGGAGCTATCTGAAGTAGATCTAGAACTTGAAATGCTCTTCTTATAAGAATAATAATGTGAAGATTTATGACGTTTATATCTTGATTTATGTGACCGACTAGGAGATCTTGATTGGGATCTATCTGAAGATCTAGAACTTGAAATGCTCTTCTTATAAGAATAATAATGTGAAGATTTATGACGTTTATATCTTGATTTATGTGACCGACTAGGAGATCTTGATTGGGATCTATCTGAAGATCTAGAACTTGAAATGCTCTTCTTATAAGAATAATAATGTGAAGATTTATGACGTTTATATCTTGATTTATGTGACCGACTAGGAGATCTTGATTGGGATCTATCTGAAGATCTAGAACTTGAAATGCTCTTCTTATAAGAATAATAATGTGAAGATTTATGACGTTTATATCTTGATTTATGTGACCGACTAGGAGATCTTGATTGGGATCTATCTGAAGATCTAGAACTTGAAATGCTCTTCTTATAAGAATAATAATGTGAAGATTTATGACGTTTATATCTTGATTTATGTGACCGACTAGGAGATCTTGATTGGGATCTATCTGAAGATCTAGAACTTGAAATGCTCTTCTTATAAGAATAATAATGTGAAGATTTATGACGTTTATATCTTGATTTATGTGACCGACTAGGAGATCTTGATCGGGATCTTGAAGAATAATGTTTAGATCGAGACTGATGTTTTAAATTCCTATTAACATCAACATTGTCTGATTTAATAAATCCTCTACTAATTGTTGTTGGATCTTTAGTTACTGTTTCTGCAACAGTTTTATAATTGTCTTCTTCCTGTTTGGAGAAATTAGAGAAAAGACAAACCAAAAATTAGTAAATCTTTTAAAATACAATGAACAACAAGTTTTTGAATATTAGATTGTTGCATACTACTTACAGTTTTCAGCATATTCTTATCTTTTTCTTTTTCTCTTTCCTTTATATCCATATCTTTTTTACAGACTTCTACAGTTTGTTCTCCTTTTAAACTGAAGGAAACAAGTGCTTGTGAATTAACATCTTTAGATGGAAAATACAATGGTTTTAGATTTCTGGTAACAGAATTCTGTAGTTTATTTTCTTTTACTTCACAAACTGCGTCAAAATTAGTGTTTGTAATATTAATTAACTTCTTTGAACAGAACTGATGGCTGTTTTTCTGATTGTGATTTTGAAATCCTGTTTCTTTGAACATATTTTCTTTTTCTATACTTTCATTTTTTGGTAATGCATTCACAGATGATGATTCATCTTTTGTTTTTTCTGAAGACTTAATTTTATTTGTTAAAGTGCTTTCTGTTTTAATTTGAGAATCTATTCCAACTTTGAAGGGTCGAGCATAATTATGGTCTAAAGCAATTGAATGTAATAGCCTTTCTTTATCACTTTTTGATTTTAATGAAAGTCTAGCTTTTTGTTTATAATTATTATTACAGTTTTGTTCAGAAGAAAATTGCAGATTTAATACTTTATCAAGTTCCTTCTTAATATGTGGTTGATTTAAATTAGTAATATCAAATTTTTTATTTTTGAAAGTTCTTGGATATATATCTAGTTTTGTTTCATCAATACCTAATAAAAGTTTTGAACTGCCCAATTGGCAACTTTTTATAAGCTCTTCCCACTTTATTTTGTCAGCATCACTTAGTTCCTTTATCTCAGTCATATTTGATGAAACATTGCCTTCAAGATTTTCAGTTGAATTTATCTGACTTTTCCCTTGATTCTTTGATCGTAGTACTTTTCCACAAAGTTTAGATGGAATCTGTAATAAAATATCTACAGAAAAATAAAATAATTATAATTTAGTTCTCAAGTTCATTTTATAATTAAATTAATAAGTTATTTGTGTAAGAAATATTTTATTTTTGTTTAATGCTAATTCATAAATTCAGTAAATTTATAAATAAAACAGTAAATAAGAGAACAATTTCTTATGAACAATTTGCTGGTTAGATAATATAAATAAAATTATTTGGAAAACAATAATATTTATTATTATTATTATTAAACACTTTTGAAAAACTTTTGAATTTTTTGGGGAATCTCAAAATTTCAAGATAATGAAATAGAATTCACTCATTGTAAATCACTTAATTATCATCATCAGTATAGCCCAATTCCAATGATTTTACTAAGCAAGATAAGTAAAAAAAAAGACAACCACCAGCAGAAATTAATGATGACCATGAGCTTTCTTTGTAGACTACTTATTTGATAAAGTAGCCTACAAAGAAAGCTGCTCATGGTTTAAAAATAGAAGACCAATGAAGTTATGGTCATCATTAACTGTATTCTGGAACATGAAAGCAAATAAAAAGAATGACTATTTGATGGATTATGCCTTCATGTTTTTAATTAATTAATAAATTTTTTATTTCATTACCCAATAGTTATTATTTTATCTTTCAAATTTGATCTAAAACTAGTAATGACATTTAGTTCTACATATAGAATGAAAATTATTTATGAAGACAAAATATAATTGATTTTTGCATATTACTAAATAAATTAGATAATAACATCAATGCAAGAGTAATTATTTCTTACAGAAGAATATTATTCTTAAGAATATAACTGATTATTCTATGTACACTATTAGCCATTTAACTGATCAAAAAATTGAAAATTTACTATGATATTTATATCAAAATTTAATCATATTATATTAAAATAATTAATTTTCTAAATATAATAATGTAATTAGCATTTTAATTTAAAAGATAATCATAATATAACAATAAGTACAGGTATCATATAACATGGTAATTCCAAAAGTGCTGTGTTATGCAAATCGATGCTATGTGAAACAAAGGAGTAATGCAAAACATAGGGTTAGGTTCAAGAGTTAACAAAAGTGTACTATTCTTTTCCATTACTAAGAGAAGTATATTTATTAAAGCTATCAATAATTTATTTCCAATCAATTAACTAACAATCACAATATATTATGCATTAATATTAATATCAATTAAACAAAGACTTTTTTTACAAAATATCCACATCCTCTGATCTTTTGTTAATTTTGATCAAAAGTATCAGCAACATTTTCATATTTTTTATTTTTATTATAAAAAAGGAGGAAAATTTTAATAATAAATTATTAAAAAGTTTTATGAATGACAAAATAAAAATGTTATTAATCAAAAATTTGTTCTAGTGGGTAGTGTTTGTTTAGTTGAGTACCAAGTGACTTTTTTCCCAGAATCTGTGTTAAAATAAAAAATTTATCAACTTTGGGATAGTTCAAATACCAAGATAGTGCTGTATTTCGTTAGTCATTTTATGAATGATTGCTTACCTAAGGTTAAAAAAAAGCTTAATAGCATTTACCTAAATGTTTAAATAAACTCTACTAAATACAAAGATAATCTATAAAAACAAAACATAATAACAGTCCTAAAGATTAAAGTCTGAAAGAAATGAGAAGACACCTAAGGAAAGCTATGCGAGGACAGGAAAGCTATGACAAGAAAGAAAAAAATTTTGCTATCAGTTTTCATTAAAGTAAACCTGACAAATGGAACAGAAGAAATTAAAAATTTCAATATTCTAAAATCCATGGGCAACACACATGATTACTTGAATAAAAAAAATATTGAATAATGGAGTCTGCACTTAAAAGTTATGAAATTTTGTACAAATGATTTCCCAAATTCTCAAACTGTGTTAGAACAAATCCAAGAACTGTTTGTATGGGGGATTTCTTCAATTTTCCAACCATGTTACAAAACAGAAGTATAGTGTTGAAGTACCATGTTATATGTGAGATACTTGTATATTAATTTTAAAATTATTACCTCCATTTGTCTTTTTGTCAGATAACTTCAATTTATCTTCATTTTGTTGAGAACTAGATGCTACATTTATACTTTGTTTTTGTACATTATTAGCTTGAACCTGATGTTTTTCTTCTTGCTGTTTATTTTTGTTTTGGTGTGATTTCTCAGTCATACAAGTTTGCTTATTTTGCTTTTCTTCGAAAGTATTACACATGTCTGTAATCCTGTGATTTTCACTTCTTTTATACATATTTTGTGTAATTATATTTTCTGTTTGATCCTTTTTTTTATTGCATATAATTGGAGACAATATTTTTCTTTCATTCGATTGAAGTTGACGACTGTCTTTTTTGCCATTTTGTCTTCTTTTCATTTGTGGTCTAGCAAGAAATTCTCGAGGTGGTTTTTTTACTTTGTTGGTTGTTTTAGATTTCTGTTTTCGTTGTCTTTTCTTTTTTGCTGACTTGCTCATTGTTGGTCCTAAATATTTATTTTCATCTTCAAATTTCTTCACGGAAAAATTCCTTATAGTTACCTTAAAATTTTGTATAATAGTGATTGGCTTTTCATCTACTGTAATAACATCAACTTCTTCATCTGATGAATCATCAATTCGTTTACGTAGAAGAGCATTCATATCCAAATTTTCTAATCTTTTTGAATAGATGGGTTTATGAAGAGTTTTGGATTCTTTTTCATGCAATGTCATATCTTTCATATATGAACTTAAAGCCAATTCTGAATATTTAGATGAATAATTTATATTTTCAACACTGTTTAATGCATTTAATGTTATGTTAGATTGAGAAGTCAATTGAGAGTCACTTCCATGTAAAGTATATTTCCTTTTACCATTACCATTTAAATATTCACTTTTCGATATCTGTTCATTGTTTTTTAGAAATTCCTCCATGAAGTCAGTTATACTTGATTGATCATCATCATCATCATCATTACCATTACATACATAATCTATCAAATTAAATTTTGTATTATCCTGTGGAAAAAAATATTTTATAATTTATATATATTAATGTATCTAACATTAAGAAATTTAATGATAATAAATGCACAGAAAAAATATACACATTTAAACACTTATATTTTAACAATATCAAAATTAATTAGTTTCTTATATACTTTATTATTATTCTAGTTAACTTCTAGACAATCTTTACAAATATCAATTTTTTAATGAAAAATTTTAAAACAATTTAATTATGAGAATTAATATTGTAAGTAACATTTGCAACTTTTCTAAATTCTGTCAAAATATAGATTTATATAAAATATTACATTATATTTTATATGTAATATATATATATATATATATATATATGCATTTTCATAAAATGTATAAAATGTTTGTGTTTGTATCAAATTTTAAATATTTTAGATGAGATCAAAATGGGATTAAACTGGCTGTAAAAATTTGAAAGAAACAAATACAAATCAATAAGATTCTATGTTAATATTATACATTTGCTTAAATTAAGTTAAATATAATTATCTAATATCAAAATATTAGGGTGTTTTAGTGATAATAGTTAGCAGTTTTAAATTTTCACTGTAAAGCACTTCACAAATTAAAACGTACATGTAATTTGTGCACTTTTGTTTTACTAAAAGTTATTGTTGAAGTATGCTATCATGCAAAGAAGTGAATTATCTTGTGAGCCCAAATTATTGGAAAGGCCTAAGTCACACAAGCCCATATAAATTGGCATGATTGTATGTATATAGACATGTGTATATATGCACATTAAGAACAACTTATATTTTTATTATTTCTTTAAATATTAAAATTAAAGGTAGCACTAATCTTTACCTTCAGTTCATACATGTTAACTTCAAACCATTTTCAGTTTTTAAGACCATCATCAGTGAAAGTTCAAACATATCACTTGAAAACTCACTGATGATGGCATTAAAAAAAGGCAAAAAACATTTTGAAAGTTAACATATAATAACTGATGATAAAGGTTAGTGCTACTTTAATTGTTTGGTTGTCTTCACTTTGGATCCAATATATTAAGATTCAATGACATAGTTTAAAATCATAATGTTCGTTTACTAGGACATTGCATAACTTTGTTGTATCGTAATAGAATTGAGACAAAGCCAGAAAGAAAGAAGCAATCCTTGAACTTATTAGGTACAGAAGAAGTAATCCTTGCACCTGACAGTTGTAGACAGACAAACATTGCACTTGTCACCACAAAAGTGCCTAAATCTGCCTAATAAACTGATTTTCCCATCTGTTGGATGGGAGAAAGTTAGAGTTCAATGTCCTCTGACTGACCAAATAATAGTTGATGCCCATCTGATTCTCTATAAGGCAGACTTATAGATGGTGAAAAACTTTTTTGATCCTTATACCTGCTAGCCACAGAAGAGGAGATCCTCACCTGCTAGATAAGAAGAGACAATCCATATTCTTGTGGACAGAGGAAATCAACACAAACAAGAAATGAACAAAACACAACAACAAAGCAATCGGTGGCAATTGCTTTGTTCTTGTATTGTATTGTATTATATTGTTCATTTTCATGCTTATTTTCTGTTAGGTGCATGCAATGCTGTTTTTACTTTTGACTCCTAAATTTCATTAGGAGTGCTCAATCACATCAGGTGGCATTGTCACTTTGATCCCACTGTATATTGAAAACAAAGTCAAACCCCTAAATAATAAAGGTCCATTTAAATGGACCCTTATTGGGTTGCAATTTGAAAAACTTGTAGACCTATAAATTCCCACTGTCACCCATCTGTCTGTTTGTCCTTCCTTAATCTCAAGAATGGAATTAGATAGATAAAAGACAAGATATGGATAGCTTAAGGGCAGGAAGCCCCAATTAACTGTATACTATCTTCTGATTTGCATCAAAAGTCACATTTCAGTTAGTTTAATTCCAAATTTCAATTCCAAAAGTCAGTTATTTCAATTCCAAATTTTCTCCTGAAAGGAGTTAGATATATAATTATCATGACTATTATTCACAGGAAAAGTATGATATACAAGGGCAAGATACTACTAATTTCAGGTGAAAGCATATATTTTAAATTAAATAAATTATTCGAAAGATGTTAGAATCTCTACACCAGAGAACAGTACAGTTTCACGTATCTAAAAGCCTTTTACCGGTGCACATATCATCACTCTAAACCAAGTAACTACAAACGTTTTCGAACCTTAATGGTTAAATAAATTTAAAATTTGATTAAAAATTGCAGCCTGGCACTGTGAAGATGTCACAATAAATAGTTGCTTGTTAGTTTTGGATTCCTCATCACAATTAATGGAAAATGCAAAGTTTTATCAAAATCAGCCCATCAAATTTTGAGAATGAACTCAATTCTATAAGTCCATGGAAGACATGGTAGTGACCATGGACACCCCCTAACAAAGTCACGTAATTTGTGTGATATTGCTTTGACATGCTATAACCTTATATCTCAAAAACAAAGTCATGGACCTCCATTTCTTATTACATTTTTTGATTCCTCATAACAATTAATGGAAAATGGCAAAATTTGATCAAAATTGATCAATCAGATTTCAAAAACAAACAAACAATTCTATAAGCCACATAGAAGCTTTGCTAATGCTCTACCTCAATCATAACAAAACAAGTTTGATAAATAAAATTGGGGTATGTCATCCGTTTGGATTTAAACATTACTATTGTTTATTACTGGATTTAATAATTTTGTACATTCAGTAAGGAATAAAAAATCTCTTTTTATAGTTTAATAAAATTAAAGCCTCTAGGTAAGTATATCATATGGAATTAAGAAGTTTATTTTAAAACAAAGATTTAAATGTTTTGTAAAATGCAAAACAAAGATTAGCAATTAAAAATATTAAAAAACAATAATTTATTTATTTCTACAATAACAGTTTTATTTGTAATTATATTTTTTATAATTATAATTACTGATCATTATAAAAAAATTTGTTATAAAATATAAAAGCAAACTACTATCACAAACCATTAATCTCTCCAGCAAATTAACTCCTCTAACAACAAACATTTTCAGCTGCCTTTATCAGCCATCTTTAAATTTATTGACCATTAACCAAATTGAATTCCTTCAAGAACATGTGGAACAGCTTATTCTACCATTTGAATATATTATTCAATTTAGTATTAGAATATCCAAAGAACTGCATGTGCATAGTTTAAGAGTACCTGGCAATGATGCAATTACAGGCACATATATGGAAATAAAAATGCATCTGGACAGCCCCTATTAGGGAGCCAATTAGCTATTGATGTAGCATCTTCCATATATTTGCAAGCTCTTCAGCATCTCTATAGTTTGAGTAATTGCTCATAATCCTTGCTTGCATATTTCAATGATTTGGCATACTTGTTGATAGTGAGGTCTTGTCTCAAAACACTACATTATCCTCTTCCACTACCATATTATATAATAAAAACTCAAGAGTTGTTATATTACTAAACATTAAAGAGATTTTAGATCAAGCCATTCCATGTGAAGTTCTTAAAGGAATTCCATTCAGTTGAGGTTCGATAAACCTGAAAATGACTGACGAAGGCAGTCGAAAATGTTAGTTAGGAGAAGTTAATTTGTTGGAGAAATTAAAGGTTTTTGATAGTAGCACTGAAACTCCAATTGTGAGTTTATTTGTCTATACATATTCATATTGCAGAATTATTTAAAGTAAATCAAGACACAGTTTAAATAATCCATTCAATTAACCATTTTTTATAGCACACAAGAAACTGCATAGCTGTATACTGCAGTTTCTTTTTTCTTGTCTTTCCAATGGAACAAAAATCTGCTTTTGTGGACTAAAAGAAATTTTTAAGAAAGGAATTTAAATGTTTGGTATAAATTTTGATCATAAACCAAGTGATTTTGTAACTTTATGGGTAAGTTTTTTGCAAGTGAATCATTTGACATACAATAGAGTGTTGTTTATCCAAATCAATTGGGGACTGGGGTTGTTCGGATAACTGATTATGTACGAAAAAATATATTAACCTATCTGATGTTGAAATCTTTCTCCGTTGTGCATCGCTTCATGTTGAATTTTCGTCGATTTAAGCCTAACGAAAATTTTTATAATAATAATCGAGGCTATTGTATCGTTAAAAATTATTTCTTTATTTTGTACAAACAAATTGAATATATTGAAAAATATAAAAACAAAAAAATTATACTTTAGAAGTTAATCTAGTATCAAAAATGTTTGATTCAGCACAACACAGTCTGACTGGAAAACTTTCAGTTAACCGGCATTTCGGTTGACCAGCTTTGGGATAAACGACGCTCTACTGTATTTCTAATAATTTTTAAAATAAAATAATTGAATTCTTTTCATTCAAGTGAAAACCATCACTAATTAAACAATTGGTAAAAATATGAATTATTTGTTGGTAAAACTGCACACATGATAACAGTTTTATGCATCGAACCCTTAGATTATTATGACAAAAATAGGCAAAGTTTCATACAATGTTAACATTTCTAATTTTAAAATTTGTTTCTCTAACTAGAAAATGATTTCTTGTCATCTGTTTACTCTAAACCAGAAGTATTTTAAAAATCAAGATTTAATAAAATTACAGGCTCAAAAAAATGTAACACTCCTGCTTGATACCTACAATACAGACTATAGAGAAAATGTCTTTGTCAGAAAATTACTTAAAAATGAAACATGATTGTTAATGCCATTAAACAGTAATATGTCATAATACGAATATACTTTGGCATTACAAATGTAACTAACTATAATTGGCCATATTTATTAGCCTGTTATAAAATTTCCCTGGATAAAACATATAGCTAATTCAGTTTCTTTGGTGTTTAAGTGACAAATAAAAGCAGTTTATTATGCTTGTGATGTAAAGAAACTGAAGTTGTCCATTTCTGATATACAAAAACCATTCCTGAAGACATATTTTGTATCTGTTGAAAATATATTTTATTTAATAAATTCTAATGTTTGTTTGACTAAGAATATTGACATTAGATTGAGTTTGTATCTTTGTTCCCTTATTATGTAATTCTTAATAAAACTGTTTCCATTTTTACATTAAACAGATGATATATAGCAAGTCCTTGCTTACCATCAACAGACTTGAAATCTGTGATGTTAAACAAAACAATATATAACAAAACCAATTTTACCATAGGTTAAATGACATATTCAAGCTATAATTTGGTTAATACTATTCTAATTGGACCTTGTTTACAACCTCCAGCATTTATTTTCACCTCATAGAATCAAACTTACTGTTTATAAAGAAAATTCAACAATGATAACTATAAATAATTACAAATGTCCTTGTATCTTCCCTCAATGACATTATAACAAAGTGATGTCCAGTGAGGACTTTATGTAAACATTTTTCTAATTAAAAAAATAAAGTTGAAAACAGTAATATTGTGTTTGCTACCATTTATCTTCTTTCATCATCATATTTTAAATTTATATTCTCAAATGATAAACATTTTAAAGATATTGTTTAAGTCAAAAATTACATAAGGAAATATCTTGGTTATGCTAGCATGTGGCATTCTATATGTCCAATATTTTTAAAAATTCTTACCAAATCTAATTCATTTATCTCATCACTTCCTATGCTAGAGATTTCACAGTCTGTTGGAATTCCAACATCTCTATAAATTTCATTCTAAAAGAAAAAAATTAACTGATAAGCATTTTGACAGAAAAAAAAAGCATTTGTTTTGAAATATTTTCAATCTGTGATACACATTACTATATTGTACAATGAAAACTTGAAATATGTTACGTTACTAAACATTAAAGAGATTTTTTATATTGATCCTTTTAATCTATTTACCTGATTACTTGAATCAACATTATTATTATTCAAATCAAGATTGACATCTGAAAACTAAAAAAAAAAAAAAATAATATTACATATCAATAAAATCAGTAAGGAAGTAAGATAACAATTCATAACAATAAGAAAAGTAATATGCACAATTATTAGTTAAAAAGAAAGTAAATATTTTTAGTATATATATATACTGCATATATTATAGCCTGAAAGTAACTTAATTAAATTTAATCAACTTAAGCCTTCGAAAGCAATTTAGATTCATTCTCAAAATATGATATTAGAATTTAGAATATTATTTACAATATTAATTTATAATTATTAAATTTGATAAAAGATGGTGCCTAATGTTTCTCTCTATTGACAAATTATTTCATAATTAATTAAATGTAATTGGCTTTACAAATTTATCAGGTTTCTAGATATTTATGTATAAAAAGTAAACTGTATTATTTTCTAAAAAATTTTCTTTGATGAGCATTCAAAAAATTAAGATGATTGTTGAAATTAATACATCATTTATTGAGTTTTCAAATAGATAGGTACAGCATGCTTTTGTATATATAAATTAGTTGATTAAAGTCATTAATTTATATACAACTTAAGATGCATCCACCTATTTTAATAATTTTTAAACATTAAATCAAGAGAAGTTACAATAAATTTGTTTTATTCATAAATTTATTAAAATGATTTTTATTTTTCTATAAATAAACTCTATTATATGTTAAATAAATTTCTAAACCTATTTTAAAAATTAGTATTAAAAAAAAATCATACCGAACTTAAATCAACAAGATCATCCAAATTGAATTCAGTGAAACTATTGAATTCTTCTAGAACATTATCAGGATCAAGCTAGAAAAAAGGAAAACAACCATAAGTAATTCTGAATTAAATATTAAATAACTGTTACATTTTTTTTCTACACACTAAATAAATGGGAGTTTGTTTATGTTTTATTTATATTTCAATTATTTATTAATGGATAATCTTATTTTATGTCATTTTTCTTACCGGTTCATTGAAATCTGTTTCCTGCAGATTTAAGCATGGCAATTCCACCATACTTAGATCCTGAGAAGATATCCTAGAAAGAATATAATGTGAAAAAATGGCTACTTTAATAATAGTAATAATAATAATAATTATGGTAAATTTTAGAATATGAATAATAAGAATAATTCAAAAAAATTAATAAATCAAATAAAATATCAAATTTGTAGTTCAAACTGAACCATAAATGTTTGAATGCTGAGTCATGTTCAGTATTACAGAATTCTTCCTAAGTCTAGTTATGTAGCAATGCTAAAATCATTTCTAACTACTGTATTTATAAATGTATAGGCTGCACCCTGTTTATGAAATGATATATTCAGAAAAAATAAAAATCTTAGAATTCCACCAAGGGATGAGACTAGAGATGTGGGTATACAGATATATGGCATTGCTGAACAGGGCCTAGGAAAGTTAAGCAAAAACCCCTGCCAGTTTCATAGTTTTTAAAATTATCTTAGCATGTAACATACACAATCTGTAAACATATTTTTTTTATTAGTATGTATTGTGAACATGAGCATTGCAGTTTTTTAAAGTCAATTTTATTTATTTTTTTCTTTCATCCTTACAAACCAGCAATTCATCTAAAAGAAAACTAGTGACAATGAGGTAAGATGCTAGAGGAATGTGTTTCTGGATCTGACAGATAGGATCTATGTAGTCATATGGAGCCTATTTTTAGTTTGATGGTAGGTCTGTTAGCAGAGGAGAGAAGTACCAAGTGCCAACAATAGATCTGACACCTAGCGATATTAGCACAAACTACATAATCGCGACTGCTATGGGTATAAAGTCTGTGATCCGTTAGAATTAGAAAGTGTTCAACCTATCTAATATAGGCCATCGTCAGGTTTAATATTATAAATGTTCCAAAATGAAACGTACCATTTTCGAATATTTTACATATTTAAAATCTCAAAAAATAATTTAACTTTAAAAAAATTGAAAGAAGTGTGTATATTAAATAAATAAACAAATAAAACATAGAAAACAAAGCTAACTATAAAGAAACACGGTTTAAGGGTTTTTAAGTCCCATTCTTTTTCCTATTATATATTTCCACACTGTTGGAAGTGCATTAGCATCCCTAGCATTTAGGCAACAGTTTTTCATTTTACTTTTATAAATTTCCACCTTTCCCATCTCCAACGCAATGAATGGAGAGTGCACCGTTTTGATGACTTTAGCTCTTCCCATTTTACAATCGCCCCTTCAGTCTGCGCCATAATTGCTAATATTGTGTTGTGTTGTTTGTCAACATTGTATCTGTTGTGGCATTCTACATGATTCCAATTCTCGTGTTGTGTTATGTTCTCGCAGATGTTTCTTCTTGTCACACCCACATAATCTTTTTCAATTCCTAACTGTTGATTTTTAAATGAAATTTTATATACCCCAGCTTTCTCTTCCTTTTTTGCACTGTCTTTATCATTCCATAGCAAACTATAGATATTGGGTGCTCTTTTATAGATCATTCTCAAGTCTTTATAAGAAAAAGAGCAGAGCATTAGCTACAACGTTGACAAACGACACAACACAATATTAGCAATCATGGTGCAGACTGAAGGGGCGATTGTAAAATGGGAAGAGCTAAAGTCATCAAAACGGTGCACTCTCCATTCATTGCGTTGGAGATGGGAAAGGTGGAAATTTATAAAAGTAAAATGAAAAACTGTTGCCTAAATGCTAGGGATGCTAATGCACTTCCAACAGTGTGGAAATATATAATAGGAAAAAGAATGGGACTTAAAAACCCTTAAACCGTGTTTCTTTATAGTTAGCTTTGTTTTCTATGTTTTATTTGTTTATTTATTTAATATACACACTTCTTTCAATTTTTTTAAAGTTAATTTATTTTTTTGAATTTTAAATATGTAAAATAGTCAAAAATGGTACATTCCACTTTGGAACATTTAGGCTATAATATTAAACCAGATGATGGCCTATATTAGATAGGTTGAAAACGTTTGTAAAAATAAAAGAATTTTAAGCTCAGAAAAATTAGGTGTTGGTGAAACTGAAGTGAATTATTTGCTGAGAAAGAGCTGGATAGATGTGAACTTATCAGTTTTAGCATTTCCTCTCCTTCTATAAGACATCTTTTTCAATCACCCACATATTCTAAAATGTTACAAAATATGATCATCATGACTTAAACAACTACGAAATCAACTAGGATTATTAATGTCGGACACAAATGTGGATAAAATGTTTTGACTACAGAGAGAAAAGTTATTAAAAAGACAATACACAATAACTGTCTTATGTTGTCAGGCACGCTATACCGTTTGTGGCAGCCATTTTGGTCGACTCATACACCTCCTATATTTACAGACACAAGCGAATAAGTTCTCTGATAGTTGGGATGCTAGCAGAGTTGATAGTTAAAAGGGAAAAAAGTGTGTTGAGGAAATATGGAAGATTAATGAAATTTTACCAGAAGTTTGCAATGATATTATTATTTGTATGTAGGAAATGAACTGAGTGCATTTACAGTGGTCTTTTCAGATGTGAGTAGTTTAATTAAAATCTGCCCAGCATTGTGCTGAAGATGACCTGAAAATGCTTTATAATAAATATTGTCAGTTTCTTAAAGCAAGCAATTTTGCTTTTTGTTTCTGACTTATTAGGACTGTATTGCCAAGTATTGTATACATTGATTAAAAAGAAAATTTTAAAAAAATCCAACGACTTTTAAATTTGTTTTCCGAAAAAGTTATACAATTCTATGTGGCGCCATCTGTTAATAATAATTTTAAATAAAATGTCATATTTATTATTATAAAAATGGCAAAAAGCTTAATTTTGCGGGATGACTTTTATAAAAGTTTAAATTCTAATAACGTGTAAATTTGTCAATAAGTCCGATTCCACTAGAAATATGACGTAAGAGCCCCCCCTTTACCTTTGACTACTAAATTTTAAAAGCATCAATGTTTCTTACGCACAAACTTCCACGGCTAATTCCGTTTCTAAATTTTTACCCCATCCTGATATATTAAGCGAAATAAATGCTAACGCACATACGCCGGAATTTTTCCCCATTTTTTGCCTTTTTTGGGTTCAAGGGTATCAAAACGTGGATGTTTGCAAAAAACTTGAAGAGTCAAATATGACATGATTCCAATTCTCGTGTTGTGTTATATACACAAGTCGGAAATGAAAAGTTAGCATAAACTTCTATATATATATATAAGGTGCTCCACAAACGTATAAAACCACTTTAAAAATTGGTCTTTTGAGGCCAGAACATGCACTGATAGATAAAAATAATTTTTTACGCGTAATTCAGCACCTAACTTATAAAAAACGTAATTTTAGGAAACTTGAGCTTCTAATTCGTGGCATTAATTCCACCAGTAGCCAAGCGGTCTTCGTTCCCTGAACGCTGGGAATTCGGACGTGAGTTCGCGCCTCGCTCGGACAGGCTGGCCACGTGGAGTTTTTCGGGTTTTCTCCACGTCTGTAACGCCTAAATAGGGGCCAGTGTCCCTTAAAAAGACCTCCCAAAAGGCACCCCCTAGGCAGATCGTCCAAAAATGTTGCGTTGCCATAACTAAACAAACATCGTGGTTAACTGCGGATTGGCGATGAAGTCAATTTACATACTGCCACATAAGTATAGAATCGCCATCTTTATCGCAACTTTGAAGTGTGAAAGTATTTTTTTCGTCATGCCTCTTGGTACCCATTTAACAGACTTTGAGAAAGGACAAATTGTAGCTTTCAGAAGTACTGGCTAAGTCATCGGGCAGTAACAGACAGCATCAAGCGTTCGAAAAAGCTAGTTCAGTTATTATTTGTCAAATCCTGCAAATTATGCTCCAAAGCGTAGAAGTGGACGATTTGGATATTCAAGTACAGTACATCCCGAAACAGTTCAAAAGGTTTTACACAACAACTACAACATTGTTTAAATATCAATTTCTTTTTAAAAAAACTTTTCTTAAAAATTAATTGATTTAACTTCACAGTTAGTTTAACCGTTGTTATTTTGTCTGTACCGCATAATAACCGCACGAGGGGCGCGAAATAGACGAAAAAGATTGCACCCGAAATGCATAGTGGAATAAAGAATGATGAGAATAAAACCCAAAAGTCTTTGTCTCTGATAAAATGCGGTACAGACAAAATAACAACGGTTAAACTAACTGTGAAGTTAAATCAATTAATTTTTAAGAAAAGAAAAGTTTTTTTTTAAAAAAAATTGATATTTAAACAATATAAACAAACCGCACCATTAATATCTAATACTTATAGAACTACAACATTGTTCGGTCTCGAATGAGAAGTGCCCCTGCTCTTAAACCTGAGCACAAAGCTGCCCGACTCGATTTTACTAGGAAAAATACGCCACTCAATGGAAGATAAGTTTTTTATTTCGTTCAGACTTATCGTCGTTTAGGTAATCTTTTCGGATAAAAAAAAAACTTTAATTTGGATAAAGCAGATGGATTAGCGTTCTACTGGCGTGATTTACGAAAAAACCCCCAAGTACTTTTCGCGAAAGAACTTCGGTAGTAGGAGTATTATGATTTGGAGTGCTTTTTCTGCTTTGGGAAAATTGGATTTGGTATTCGTTACCAGTTGCATGAACAGTGTCGAGAACAGTTCTGGGGAACAAATTGCTACCATACAAACGTACATTCAGAAGAATTCCTCTTATTTTCTAACAGGACAACGCAGCGGCCGGATGGCCGAGCGGTCAAGGTGCCTGCCGCTCTGGGGGACCCGGGATCGAATCCGAACGGGTCGAAAAATTCCCAGGAATTTTTCGGGGGGTGGTCCGTTCGGATATGTCGGGCCCCGTCCCTCACCACCCGGTCGCCCCATTGTGGGCCTGGCCGAACCCATAATGGGCCTACTAAAAGAGGCCCTCTTAGTGCCCACAGGGCGGAAAGAGTTAAAAAAAAAAAAAAAACAGGACAACGCATCTATCCTTGTGTTACGAGATACGAAACTGGTTTTGAACGGACTGAACTTCTAGATTGGCCAATTCGTTCTCCTAATTATAACCCTATGGACAACGTCTGGGGATTTTGGTTGGCCGAATTTATGACCAAAATCGTGAGTACGCTGACGTTGAACACTTAAAACAAGCAATTGTCACCGCTTGGAACTCCCTTGAGACACCGATCAAGGAAACTATGTTTCCTATATCGCAATAATATAGAATTAATAATGTGGAAAACAATTTGCCGAAATTGGTTATAAATCCCGAATACTAAGAAAGGTAGCTACCCTAACTAATTTACTATACGAAGGTAGCTAACCTTCGTATAGTAAATATGCAGCGGTTCTATACTTTTGTAGAGCACCTTAGATAAACAGATATATAGACATAACTCCGTTTAAATCAGAAGTTATGTATTATGGTTTTAAAGATATTTATATTATTCTTAGCCTTAAGTTATTTAAAAATATGACATATTACCACACTATATCAAGATGAAATAATTTACATTTTGCCCTTTACGAAACCGTTACAAACAATAAAAAAAGCTCTGTCTCAACAATATAATAATAAACTTACTTTTAAAATTTCAAAATCACAAAGAAAAATAAAACAAATGACGTTATAAATTAATATCTTAGGCTTAGAAAACGTACAGTACACGTGGCCAAGTTTACGTTAAAAAAAATATACAATATTTTAAATAATAGCAACAAAAAAAAAGTAAATATAACCTACTTACATTATGTATCATTACAGATTTATCGATTTCCCGATTGATATATTCAAAATTGATCAGTTGTTTAGTTAAAATACAAACCACGTACACTATGCACCATGCAGCAGTCCGCACGACCATGCTCCTCGTACTGTACAAACACGCACTCACAACCACGTGCGTTTATCGTAATATCGTTATAGATGGCGCTTCGAAAACTCTTTCATCCGATTGGTTACTACTCGGTTATGCCGGAAGAACGCTAGCACGTGATCAACAGTAAAGAACCCTGGGCAACTATTTAGAACTGGTTCTCAAATTTTTCGATCCACCGCCCCTTTGTTCCATAAAGTTATACCCAACGCCCCCAACCCCTGACCCCAACGCCCCACTTTGAGAACCTGATTTAGAATGTTTAGTTAACGTTTAAGTATGTTATTTATAAACTAAATTTATTGAATTAGAAACATATATTAAGTTTTATTTCTATTAAAAACGATTTTTAATATCATATAATCTAAACACAAATGAATATTCGAATCATTTATTCATTAGTTATTTGAGCCTTTAATGATATTCACACAAAGAAAATTTTTCTTATCTATAACGGGTTTCAGACTAACTGATTCATAGGATTTAGTGTAGAAACGTAAGGCAGAATGAATCTAAAATTAGAAGAAATTCGCATTATATATATATTTTTTTTCATATCAACAAAAGGATGTTGTGATCTTATAACATCCTTTTATTTTAAAGTTGTTTTTATAATTCATAATCTAAAATGCTTTATCATTTAAATTAATAATATATTTTATTGATTAGGTAATTAATACCTCTTTAAACAATAATGTAAATCCATTTTATCAAAGTTTTTTTTCCTTGTAAATTAGAAAAAATTAATAATTGTAAAATTTAACGATTCACACGATTATAAATACTTAAAAAATACTAGTAAAATTTTAATTTTTCCAGATTAGAATTTCGATAAAATGTTAAAGATCATAAATATTATATACGTCTTCATTTAATTTTTTAAATATAGTTTTTGGCCAAGTCTGATCTATTACACATAATTATAAATTTAAATAATAATAATAACAATTACCTAATTTATTCTTAATCAGCTTCTAGTCCACTTATTAAATTCTTATTTTACTGTTTAGTATTACTCAGCATTTATTTGTGTAATAAGCCCTTAAGAAATAGAAAACAGTAAAATGACAATTTAGTTCAATTCTGTTTAAATTTCTACAGCACTATTAGTAATTTTAAAAGTTATTTGTGATAAACACTATTCTGTTCAATTTTTATGTATTTTTGGTTATTTCTCTCCATTTTTAAAAATTTTTATTCATTATTTTGTGGTTACTACTCGATATTTTTTTTTTTTTTTTATAGATAATTTTTAAATCTCTTTCCTTAAATTTGGATTAGTTATATATTCTGTCTTGTGGAATTCTCCATTATTTCCAAATGTTCTTATTAAATTAACCTATGACTTTTAGAATGTTAGCTATGAGAGAATTATATTATAAGCCAGATCAAAGCTGTAGGAACGGGTTTAACTACTTCCTTTTTGCTGTCCCGATTACAATTACTAATTGCAAATCACCTGCTGGCGCGAAACATGTCAGAACAAACTAATAAACTTTTCCTTCAAAAGAAAATGTCCCCAAGGTATTGCTTTTGTTTTCTGCCAGACAGAGCCCCTGGGCCAGATTGTTCTTTCCGAGAAACACACTCCTCGTATTTAATGACACTTGCATCGGTTTTCCGGCCACCGTTTTGTTACTGGCAATTTTCGATTTTCTTATCTAGTTGAAATAATTAAATAAGAATCGAGAATGAAATCTTATAATGGAAACTATAGGACCATGACCGTAGCCACTCTCTGTTTTTGGACCGAACCACTTATTCACTCTTCATTAGCTCTGTACATAGTTTATTTATTTGCTTAATTTTATTTTCTTTATATTAAGAATAAAATATCCGGTTAAAGGTATCAGGCCTTTAATATTAATTTTAATATAAATATTTTAAATAATATAATAAAGCAAAGCTTACAACATAAAAACTTAACTTTTTTATTTAATTTTCATTGGCTTTATTTGTTTTATCTTTATTTAATTCTATTATATTTGCATTCCAATTAATTGATTTCGTACGTTATTTACAAACAGAAGAAAATCAATATTATTTTCGAAAGTGTTCTATAAATTGAAATGAACCGAATCGGAAGGACTTAATTTCTGTATTGAACTCAAAACAAATTCCTTACTGTTCATTTTTCAGCAGTTTAAAATTTAAATGCTAATGAATAACAGTTAAGTATTATTTAAAATTTTTTCATTTTGCTCTCTGAGGGTTTTCGTGGCCTGCCGTCCTTCTTTTGTATTTTCTAAAATATAAATACATATTGTGCGATTATTTTCATATTTTAACGTACTTTGAATTAATTAAAATTGATATTTTTATTATAACCGCATTATTGTATCTTATTACAAATTTCTATACTACATGTGAAAAAAAAAAACGATAAGATTGCTATTGTATATTCGAATATCAATGGCGGAATTTAAGCGGTGTATTGTCGAATACGGGACAGCTTTCATCTGAATGGTGTAAGGCTACCTCCTACGTTGCTATGTGAATCTTGAGTAGATTTATAACTTAACCCAACCAATAGGAGTTTACTGGTACGTTTTTATGATAGTTCTATATAGTTGACAGGAGTTTAAAAAATCTATTAAAATATTTGATATATTTATTCTGCTCTCTCATCTTGTATTACTTACAGATTTCAATGTTAAACTAGTGATATTACGATTTAGTATGTCCCATCTATAAGGGGATGTACAAAAACAAGTGTACAATGTTAAAAAATTAACTGTTACTTTGGCAGCATCATTTACAACTAAATTTAGTGAATGAGATGCACAAGGTACAAAAAAGCTTCAGAATTTATTTTCCTTAAATTTACGATTTATCCATCCGTTGTCATAAAAATTTGTTTCCACTTTTTTCCCAAGACTACAAATATTCAAGTACAAAGTAACCAGTTTCAACTTATTTCTACTTAAGTAGTTAAATAATTAAGAGATTAGGTAATTAGAGACATAAATAAAGCCCTGCTGAAAGAGCCGTAACAAGAGCTTAACTGAACCAATCTCTAGCCGAGTACAGTGGGGACTGATATATGCTTAAATCATAAAACCTAAACTTTTGAAATTGCTTAGTTGCATGGAATCTACAAGAATTTCGATAATTTAAATACAGAAATGATAATTCTGACTAATTGGATGAGTCAGCTTTCAGAATTATAGTTTCCTGGCAAAATATTAGTTCTGTTTCTACATACGTAAATTTATTATTTTTGGATTTATGTCGATGATCTTCGAATTTTTCAGATGTTTGATTTTTTTATTATTATGAAAAAGAATACATAAATAAAACAGAATTGACCGTAAAAATAAAACGTCTTTAAATAAAAATATAGTATAAGCTGATTAATGAAAGCAAAACAATTTTCTATAAAATTCGATAAATAATTGTATTCTGTATCAGCTTTAATATTACATATTTTATCATATACATAAGAGATATATCTAATATATGAAGATGAAAGTATGTTTATTTGTTTGTCCATTTTGTCATGGTCAAAATGGACGAAAATTTTCAACGACCATCCTGTCATCCGGGCGAAGTTGGTAAAGGTCAACGATTACTTTTGGTCGAATTAACTGCTATTCCCACCGCCCACAATAGACCTTCCTTTCTATCTGACAGCGGAATGGTGGCATTCGAGTAGGAAAATTACTTAATATAGAGTTACCAGCGAACACAAAATATATTTTTAAGGATTTTCGCGGCATTTTAAATATTCGGTCCCTTTTTTCGCGAAAGTTGATCGGTTGGCCGATTATCATTTGACATTCGGCTGTGAATGGTACGTTAGGGTTAACATTAGAAAACATTTGGATGTCAAAATATCTTCTCATGCAGGCGGAAGTCGACGACTGTTTTCTGTTGAAAAACAACAATTCTTGTTTACCTCACCAATGAAATTGCTCCATTACTTAGTCAGCACAAAACATGTACGGGGGGAGCATTTCCGGAATGCCGAGCGTGAATCTTTGATCTCTTTGCCTCGAAATCTGATTGTTCATCTGTTTTTGTTTTTGTTAAATGAATTAAATAAAATAGATTTTCCTTTCTTCAAAGTTTTGTAATTTTTATTTGTTTTTTCACATTTTCTTTTTTCTTATTATAGTATTACACTTCGTATATATATATATATATATATATATATGACTTATTTACACATTTAATTACTTTGCTATATGAAAGAACTTTACATTAAAAAAAAAATAAGTTTATTATAAATAAAACAAATATTTTTAAAAAATTCCGTTAGAAATACGAACTAATTACATCAACAATACAGAAAATAAGAAAAATAAAAGCACTAATAATTGACTTATTAAGGTAAAAATATTCTATTTCTGCTAATAACATAAACATTTATTCTGAAACAAAAATAATTTCAAGTGTAATCGCTACACAATCTTTTTGTAGTTAACTTAAAATTATTTTTAAAAAATACATGGTAATTAAAAAATATATTATTGAATCAATTTCCTTCCACTACTAGTTGACACTGCCTAAAACAAGTCACTATACGTTGACTTATTATTGGGCTATCACTAGTCGGCATTTAACTATCAACATCAATTATTGTAGAAAGTTGGTATTTAATCCTATCTCCAGTTACAAACATTTTTGGCATTGGAAGTATGTTATAATTTATAAATAAGTAATCCAAAGAAAAGCATCTGAGGTGTAAAAAATACTGCGCCAATTAAAAAATTATGACAATTCGGTTTCAGTCAAATTTTTTGTTTGATAAAGATAAAGATAAGCTTGGCACTTTATGCGAATTAAAACTTTTAAAAGCGGTATTTACCAGATTTTTATTATTGTTTCCTACATTTCGCTTCAAACTTGAACTTTTGTTATTCTGGATATCATTTTGAATAAAATTTATTCGTGTCAATGAAATTTTATCCTTACGAGCGTAAAATTAAGCCATAAAAATAAAGTAACTCTAAGGGAAACACCTGTGAACTTTCACTTATCGATATAGAAATTTCGCCAACACCTCAATGATAACGAGAAAGGCTTAAGTTTAAAATTTGAGCTTTCTCTAGGTGCGTCCGCAGTACCGGATGAAGAAAAAGAAGAAAATACATTTTGTTTTTGTGCGAATTTGCATTTTTTGATTGCTTAGATATCGGCAACACTTTTATAGAAAAATTAACACCCGAAAATCGGCAACTCTGATTCTTGTATATATACTCAGTCAGTGACTTTTTCACTCGGCGGCAGTTACTCTCGATAATTCTAATATCAGATTAATTTTATTTAAAAACAGTCTTTTTACGGACACAGCAATTCATTTCCATAACTTCAAGATTGCCTTTTAGTATCTTCCGAATAATACACACATATTTGTAGAATTTTTTTCTCCAGATAATATCAGTCATTAGTGCATTGTCAAGCTTTGGTGTCTTAACCTTAATTGTAAATAATAAAAATATGTAGTTTCTATTAGAATTTAAATAGGTTTTCATTAGAAAATCATAAATTAATTGGTTATTTATTTTTTTAATTAATAACTTATATAAGTACACTGAATTACCGTATTTTACGGACTGTAAGACGCACCTTAATTTTTAAGCAATTTTTTTAAAAAAATACCTATAAGACGCTACGGACTATAAGACGCACCTGAATTTTGGAGGCAATTTTTCGAAGAAAAAAGTGCGTCTTATAGTCCGTAAAATACGGTAATATTTACTATACTTAGCTAGAATTTTCATGCCTTTAATGAAGCATCAATATAGGTTTATTTATTTTATATGTTAATTAGTAATAAATAAACATAGAAAATTTAAATTTGAAGTAATTGACAAAATTTGAAATCAATGTGACTGTTTTCTTTACAAATATTTATAATAAAATGCTTAAACATATAAAATAAATTCGAATTTAAATAATTTTATTTTCTGGATAATTTTTAACTGATGGATTTGAAACATTTAAATCGATTAAAGTAATTATTCGTATCGAAATTTGACTTATAATTGGTTTAACATAAATGCATTAAACGAGTAGTGGCGATTGAAATGGTTTGGAGATCAGAAGATAAGATAAAAGGGCTTTTCTTAGCTGTTAAGAAACACAGATGAATTAATATAAGCTGTTATGTTACATTAAGAATAGAGCAATACACTATTTAGGCCTATAAGTTCATAAAAATAATATTTTACAGCTTATATATACAGCTTTTACTTCATTATCTAATTCTGTTGAAATTCTAAGCCAATTGATTTCTGATGATAATTTTGAAATTTATTATTGAAGCTAGGAAAGTTCCTATTAAAAATCAACCATTTTCGATTATTGTTGAGTCAATGTTGTGTTTTTTCTTATTGGATTTATTTAATATAATTAATAATAATTAGATTTTGTACACATTTTTTAATTGGAATTATTTAAACTTCATTGAATATTTAATGTATTTAAATAAATTATTTAATACATTTATTTGTACTATATTTATTAAATTTTATTTTTCAAATGTTGCTGCTTTTCTAAGAAATGAACAGTGAGTGACCTTTGAAATAAGCTCTTTTCCTCAAGGTTTACGTTAATTATTTTAATCCTTATTAGTAAGATAATTTAGCCCACATGGAGCTGTAATGGGTCTTATTGTTCGTTTAAACAACTTGAAGGAAATTGAAATTAAGTATCAATGTAAATTATTTAATTACATATTTGAATCTGTATAAAACAAATGAAAAATAAAGACTGTTTCAACGAAAGAAAAGATCTATATAAAATTAAATGAAATTCCTACTCAAGAACTTCATGGAATATTTAACGTCCACCACACAACTAAAAAGGGATTCCCTAATAAGCTTAGTGGGTCAACTGTTCTGTTATCCAGTTACTTCTTAGCTTCGATATTCTTATTTCATCACTTTATTATCATTATTGAATTCGTAAGATAAAAATTAAGGCAGTGTGTATTTTTTATATTTTAAATATACTGTATTTCAAACGCTTTTATAATTGAATTAATTCTACAAAAACTTAAATTGATAAACTTCAGTTAAAATTATCAGTTGAGAATGTCTTCATACGATAAATCTATATACTGTATAAACCAAGGGTTCCCAATCTTTTTCGTGACTCGATTCCCTTTAAGAAAAATGTTTTCCATCGTTTCCCTTGTGTACATATTCATTATTTTTATTACATTTTTTATACTTCAAAAGTTTTAAAAACGATAGTGAAAATATTTTCAACATTTTAAAAATGATTTATATTTTATTTTTTAATATTAAAATATTATACTGTACAGTGTACACGCTTGTACATTATGTATATATTTATTTTATTGACCAATTTTCAAACTTTAATCTACTCCTAAGTGGTCGATACAGAACCTGTTACTGTATTTTCCTTTTCCTGCCGTGCCCAAATGCCTTTTCAATAAGTCCATTACGGGTTTGGCTCACAAATGGGGTCCAGGTGGTAAGAGACTGAACCGAAATATCCAGACGGACACTCCCCGAAAACTTCCTGGAATTTTTCAACTCAGATTCGGTTTCCGCTCTCCAGAGTGGCTACAGTTTTTAAATTGCGATTTTTCGCTTGAAAATTTAGCTAGGTTTAATCTATTTTCTGTTTTTTATCACAAACATATTACAGTTTTCGATTGTTTAATTTTTTGTATAATACAAATTTAATATAATACTTAAATTTCAAATTTTCGAAAAAATAAAAAAATAATAATAATAATTAATTTACACAGATTCGCTGAATTTTCTACATCAGTTAGGGACTGTCTATAAATTATGTCCGCACTTTTCTTAAAATTTTTATTTCCCTCCCCACTTGTTCCAGAATGTCCAAGTCTCCATAACCCTTCCCCTCTTCAGACGTCCAACAAAACTGACGTCGAAGCAGGTCACGTGACACTTTTTAATATTTTTAATAAAACTTCTGTTTTGTAAATGTCTATCTTTTATATCTCTAAAAAAATTAAGAAAGAAAGCGCTGCTATACACCTTCTATAGTACTACCAAGTTTTTTATTAATCTAAATTTAAATAATGTTAAAAAAATAATTCTAAAAAATTATAAAAATTTTTTAAAATAAACGAGTTAAAAATCACTGTTCTTTATCCGATTTCGAATGAATTAAGCCGAAGATGGACACCTATTTAAAAAATTACCAAATACTTCTTACTTTATTAACCATATTATCCATATTATCCATTGGATTGTATGGTTAATAAAGTAAGAAGTATTTGGTAATTTTTTAAATAGGTGTCCATCTTCGGCTTAATTCATTCGAAATCGGATAAAGAACAGTGATTTTTAACTCGTTTATTTTAAAAAATTTTTATAATTTTTTAGAATTATTTTTTTAACATTATAATAATAACCGATTCCATTGTTTTTAATATTTATTTAAATTTAAATAATTTTTTAGCTATATATAAAAATGCATTAGATATTATCGGAAATTACTCAATAATGCTTAAGTTTTAAAAAATTATTGATAAAATTAAAATAATTCACTAGAAATTTTCTTCTTAAAAAAAAGAGAAAAAAATGAGTAACTAAGAAAAAAGTAAAAGAACATTAAAAATATATTAAACTAAATTTAGTGCTTTCAGTAATTTATAAAATATCGATAATTGTAACGAAAGAATTTTTTCTTACTAAACAATTGTTTTACTTTTAATAAAGTTATCATACAATGGTAAATTGTTTTTATTTTTTAAAGATTTGAAATAAATCATTTTTGCTATCTGCAAAATCATTTAAATGATGTTTTATATACTTTAAGTAGTCAATATTTAATCGAAAAGTAAATTCATATCTAGAAATTATTATTAATATTAATATTATTATTATTATTAGCAATTCAAAAGTAATTATTAAAGTTATGATTTTATAAAACAGTGCAGTGATTCCCAATTAGCTAAAAGTTGTATACCCCTTTTTAAAGCCATGGACACTATTCGTTTTGAAAGTTTTGTATCTAATTGAGACGTAAGAAGTGATATTCAGAACAAGGAAGTTTAATTATTTATTGTGATATCGTCACAACGCTGGGCTGAAATTTTTAATATTTTTCTTAATTTAAAAATTCACGTGATTTCCGGTCTAGAGAGGAAGTTCGTGTGTAGTTAATCAGAGTCTATAAGCCTCTCATACTTGACATGGATTTTAGGGGTATCTTACGCCTGTACATCATACTTCTCCTGAGAACAATCGAGTCATGCCGGTCATCTAACTCCGTTCTCGAGAAAATTTTGAATTGAAATCACGTGGCTTTCGATTCGATTCAGACCGGAAATTTCTCTACAGTTAATTTTGGCTTCTAGCCTTTAAGCTTTCCATATCTGGGAACCTATTCTGAGTAGTATCGTTAAGCTAACGAATACGATAAAAACCAGTTTCTATCGGAACCACGTGATTCGCGTTTAATCAATCGTGAAAATGCTATTCCGAGCCGTACGTTTCGTTTTCGGTGCCGATAGCCACTTGCGATAACTAAGCTTTTGTTATCGGTCACTCTGGAGCTGCCGTTAGGAACGTAACGAAAGTGAAAACAACATGGCGTCTTTTGGTGTAAGAATGATTTTACTTCACGAGCAATTGGAGAGAGAGTTAATAAACTATGTTGTTGTATTGCTTAAAAATAATTACCTTAACTGTTTAAGAATATTGTATGAATAATGTAATTGCTTTCTTGTTAAAATTTAAAGTAAGTAGCTATAGCGTGAACATTATTTCTGAAATAGGTTTGATTCGCATACGTATAAATTAAAATGATAGCTTTGAATATAAATATATAAATATACGACTATCAGTTACTTTTCGCCATCTTTCTGGATGTTTTTGTGAGCCGACTCCATCGGAATTCAGACGGTCGGCTATTTCTTGCCACAATTTCTGGCGATCTTTTACGGTGAAGGAAGCATCTAACTTCTCTGACATTAATTTCGGGTTGTCTTCCATAAAATTAACGAGCATCTCGGACTGGCGACTCGTAGTTCGCTGGCTTCGTTGTCCTTTCTTCGACATTTTCAAACAAAACTATTTCACTAGCGCTGATACACGACAATGCTAAAACCACGTGCTTCGCTTAGAAAATGGCGGGTTGCAGTCACGTGACAAAAATACAATGTTAACTAAACTGTGATTGGTTAAAGCGTAATAGCTATCGATAGCATGGAACCCAGACGCATCTCGACCGACTACCCGTAGCGAAACCCACTTAACGTGGAGCACAGAATAGCGATTTGTCTAAGGTTCGTTAACTGCCTTTCGCTAAGGGGACTTATCGAATATCCCGTGTATCGCTCTCGTTGAGTTATCGGAAGAGCTCAGAATAGGTCTCCTGATCTCGATTTTCATCTAGCTAACTCCGTTCTCGAGATTAACGAAGAACAACAGGCAGACAATAGGAATATACAGGTCTACAATTTGAAAATCGCAGCACAAAAATATAATATATCTGTTATATTAATCTGTTCGGTCAGTTGTTCAATCTAAATATCATGGAAGAAATCATGCTTCTTTTTGTTTTAGACAATTCGCTCCACATCTGGTTCAGTATTTAGGCCTACTGCTTTTAATCCTAAATTAGGCTCAACATTGACACGATTTCTGTGCTCGTTCTTCAGATAAAAGAATTATCGATAAAATGGAACTAGATGTTCCAAAGTTTTCTCATCTAGTTTCTTATAATCACAAAATACTTTCACACAGAATTGGTCAAGTGTACTGTATGTTTTTTAAAAAAAATATTTTCAATGAGTCATCACAGGCGCCTACCGGTGGTCGAAAAGATAAAACCATTGGATACTGATTTTTGGTCGTGGATTCGTGCCTGACCAACGTGCTGGTTACGTGGAGTTTTGCGGATTTTCTTCACGTTTGTAACACCTAAATAAAGTCAGTTCCCCATAGAAAGTCCTCCCGGGAAGCATCCCCCTTTAGCAGATCGTCCACGTGTCACGTCGCAGTTTATAAACAAACAAACTTGAATCATTAGAAGTACGTCAACAAGCTCGTCGTGTTTCTCCTCAGAATGAGTTATTAATTGTATCGCACCCTATCCAAAATAAATTTTTATCCACCAGTTTTCAGGATTTGATTTGACCAGAGAAGTAATCTCTGAAGTTAGTTACTAAATCAGTTGTCAATGATGGCTTATTTAACTTCGCCAATGGATTTCAGAAATGGCTTCAATGTTGGGATTACTGAAACTGCAATCTTCAGTCGTCGGCTTGCCCATGGAATTAATTTTATATTCACTGTCTCAATTTTATCTCCAACATAAAAATTCTCATTACTACCTTGAAAATTTTTATTGAGAGTGTTAAAGTATTCAAAAATATCTGCTAAGTAAGTTATCATTCGCAACCAAGCAAAATTTATCATATGAAAATGTAGAATCATTCAAAAAAGTTGTGAGTCAGGTAACACAAAGAATCGTTGCAATATTTTTCCCCTTACATCTAGCGCACTTCAATTAAATCCATGCTGAAGATAACGGATTTTAGATTTTTCTGTATTTGAAATATAAAAGAAGTACCTATATTGATATCAATCAATCAATCGTAACCTTTATTTATATTAGGCTTTTGCCTGTTACAAAAAGGTGGGATAATGTGGTACATAACATCACATAATCTCATAAGCAATACAATTACGGTCTATACAATCTCATACTTAATTAATAATATTAACATGAATTACAGAATTAATATATTAAATTGATTAACGATAAAAAATTTTTGAGCATAGTTATGTAGATTATATATAGTAGTCTTTTTAGCTTTATGAAAAAAAGAATACATAAAGTCTTCACTATTTTTTAAAAACAAAGTCTCAATATTATATCTTTTCCGCAACTCTTGAGTACTATTACAGGAACAGGTACAAAACAAATGAAGTTTAGACATTGCAACCTTACAACTTATACAAAAAAGTTTAGAGAGTTGATAGGTAGTTTTATTAATCAGAATAATTTCTCTATTTAATCTTAATTGAATGAAAAACTTTTTAACATTGAAGGATAAATCAGAACCAGTATAGTTATTGATGTCTGGATAATTCAAAATAATACTATAACAAATAGAGTTCTTATGAGTTTTAACATCATGTATATCTTGAGCCAAGGCTATTTCAAAGGCATTCTTAATCAGTTGTGTATTATAAATTTCATTTGAGTCTGTATTATATATCAACGGAGTTATTAAGAACCCAAACATATTAAATACAGTAGACACTTGATAAACTCAATTTGGTTTAGACTTATCATTAAGCAACTTATTATATATTAAATCCAACAGTAAAAAAAGTAACGATCCATCGTCTCTCAATCGACTCAAAAATTTAACATATCTTCTCATGAAAAAAGGGCCCAATCTGAATCTCTTTAATTCAAGACGCAACACCGCTCCAGAAATATTAAAGTCCAACGAAAAAACTTTTCGTATAAACTTATTTTGAATAATTTCCAGTTTATTAAAGTACAAGGGACTCCAAATAAGTGCAGCGTATCCACATGAATTTAAAACAATGGAAGAGAATAATCTAAATTGACCTTTTATATTACGAATTTTTAATTTAACAAATAGTTTAACTAAACTGTTGATCAATGTAGAAGCTTTAGTTTTTACTCTCTTAAATTGTTTTCCGAAGGACATGGTATATGTGAACGTGACACCCAGAAATTTCATCTCTGGGACGATTAAAAGCCTTTCATGACAAAGAAAAAAAGACATATATTTTTTTTTGGTAAATTAGTACCATTTCAAAAGATCATTACACAAGGTTTACTTGGGTTAATTTTTAACTCAGAGTCTTCACAGTGTTTTTCCAACGTTTTAATTTTTCGTCGAAGTGCAGCTGCAGTCGGCGCTAATACAACAATATCATCTGCATATGATATGGAATGAACTATCTGATCTGAAAAACAAAAACCGTCATTGCCATTTGTAAAACATGTATTTAGATCGTGTAAATAAAAATTAAATAGATAGGGAGACCATGGGTCTCCTTGTAGCAATCCTCGGTTTATTTTAATACTTGGCAATATAGTGTTATTTTGTTTTATATTTATATCATAATGACCAAACAACAAACCAACTGCATTAATCAGTTTAACATCTGCTTGACATTGAAACATTTTATTTTGTAGCTTAAATATTGAAACAGAATCATATGCCTTTTCTAAATCACCTATATTGATATTAGAACAAATATCGCACTCAGAATCAACACTAACAGACGAACTTTGAGAATTTCTTCCAGTTTCTAACTATGCTTTCTAACAAGTAATAAGTAACGCAAAACAACTGTAAATGTACAACACATCAGGATAAAAAACGTTTACT
This sequence comes from Centruroides vittatus, assembly GCF_030686945.1. Classification (NCBI taxonomy): domain Eukaryota; kingdom Metazoa; phylum Arthropoda; class Arachnida; order Scorpiones; family Buthidae; genus Centruroides; species Centruroides vittatus. The sequence goes on from NW_027122037.1 coordinate 75,041, forward strand.
AAGGACATTTTATTAAGATTTTATTAAGTCAGAGGCTTTCGTACTGTAATTCCAAATGACTATTGAATTTATTGTGAACAATAAGCTTAAATATTCACCATTAGAGGTCGGAAGAATTCGAAGCGGTTCCAGAAGTTTACTGTAATAAGTTGCATTTCGTACTTTCTCTGACAAATGACTGATGTAATGATACTCTTCCAACGTTGTACACTACCACCAAATAGTATTATGAGTGCACTTTGAAAAGTTGGGATTTTTATGCAAATGATGCCGTGGATCCCCTAAATTGGTTCTCTGGACCCTCAGGGTTCTGCAGACCACCAAGTGGAAAGACTGACTTAGACAATAGACTGCTTTCTGTAAAAGTGCATTAATTAATTAAATTAATATATACAATAAATTTTATTGTATATATTAATTTGTGTATAAATATATGCATTTATAAGGAGTAGGCAGCGTTTTCAAATGGCGAGCCAAATAAAATGTGAAGGTTCATGTACGGGACAAAATTTAATAGGTTTTTACTATTTACATCCGGAGTGGTCAACAAGTCGATCGCGATCGCAGTTTACTGAAAAAGACTGCGGGAATAGTCGAAAAAGACATACACAAAAATAAAATAAAATAAAATACAAATATCAGCAATACATAAAGAATCGGTGTAGGTTATAATAAAAAGTTACAATAAACCTAAGAATACGATTATATATTGTTTTGGAGTTGTTTACTATATTATTATTTATTTATTTATTATATATACAGTACTTTGAAAACGGCAACTACATAGATTCGGGACCGGAGTTGACCCGCGGGCCATAGATTTCGTCACCGGTGCTTATATATTATTTATTATTGTGGACTATCCTTATGATCATTTTAGAACTTTTAATTTTTTATAACAATAATCGGCTGATAACATTAAACAGTGGATAAAAATTTTCATTATTGAACTCAATTTATTACAAATAATTGCAGTATGAATGTGTACAATTTATATTTATCACAGACTGTACACTAACAGTAGTACAACAATATACATTTATATATGCTGTATTTATTATAAACAACTGTTTTTAACTAAACAGCTCACGCAATTAAACTAGAGAAATCGCAACAGGAATGTTCATCACTTGATCTAAAGTACTGTACATGTATTTTCTAAGAATTCTTGTAATGTGCTTACAACTTAGTAGGCTATGTAAAAGATAAAAGCTATGCTTTGTTTAAAAGTAAGTTTAGACATAAAGTCCATTAAGTACGAATTTCCTAAGGATTCTTGTCGTTTGTCTCCAAGCTTAATTATCACAATTCATAATAATATCCAAAGTTTCATTGTAATAGACGGATTATATTTAACTAGTTATAAAAGCCTATTGAGTGTTTTGGGGATTCCACTATAGTTTAACATCGCATAAAAAAATTCGCAGTTGATAATTCTAGCTACATTTTATTATTTTGTTTTTCTAGAATTAAAAATATATTTAAAACATGTGCATAGTTAATTTAATTGATGTTGTATGTTAGATTAATAATAAAGTAAACAGCTATGAACATCGAGAAGTTAGTGATAACAGAACAATCGATGCACTCAGTTTACTTAATGAATACCCTTTCTCCGTAATTGTTCTCGAGTTTTCTTTTATAAATTATTAACATATGCATTTACTATAATTCCGTCGTTCTTTGAACCATCATATTGTTTAAAAGAAGTATGCTCCATTAGATCTACAGTATATAAGTGGACTAAATTGACCTTGAGATAAATTACAGAGAATTTGGAAAATAAAAGATTCAAAGGTCATTATTTAGGAAAACGCCACAGTAACATTTAAAAATAAAAAATAAGTAAAAATTTATAAATAAATTAATTATTATGCCTTTGTGTCCTTTCTAACGTAATTTAAAATTTATTTTGTATACTAGTACTTTTTATATATCAACAGGACTTATTATACTGGAAAATATGGATGCAGATATTTAGTCTTACAGATCAAAAATAATGTTTTTTATTTAGTTCACCTGAACTAAATAAGGTGAACTAAATAAAAAACATTATTTTTGATCTGTAAGACTAAATATCTGCATCCATATTTTCCAGTATAATAAGTCCTGTTGATATATAAAAAGTACTAGTATACAAAATAATTTTTTTTAAAATCTATAAAGTTTATTTAAAGTATTAATTAATAAATTTAAATACAAAATGTATTAATTTATTAAAATTTATTATATTTAATGTATAAATTAATTACATCAGATGATGTTTAAATAATTCAAATTGAAAATAAAAATGTTTTCAGAATCTAATTATTATTAATTATACTAAACAAATCCAATAATAAAAAACTTATAAAATTGACTTAACAATAATCAAAAATGTCTAATTTTTTTAATCGGAAATTTTCTAACTTCACTAATAAATTTCAAAACTTGTCATTAGAACTCAATTGACTTGAAATTTTAATAGAATTGAGTAATATGATACTTTATAAATCTGGATCAAGATCGTTGAAGGTTACCTCAGAGAGAAGAAACGCTTCTCATTGGTTGCTTATTTGACGTCATTCGTATTCCAAAACAAAGCATCTTATGGTAAAAGCATTGCCGATCAGAGGCTTGTAGCTTTAATTACACGCTAATATTTCATTAGTTATGATTTGTACTTGATTCAATGTAAATAAAAATGGATTATAAATAAGAAAAATCCGGAAGATTGTGCAAATCTTCGTAATTTCTACACGTAAAGTTGAAATTAAAATGCGTTTTTCTACTTTGTAAATGAAATCGATTTTTATCTATTTTATGATATAATAATAATAATAATTTCTTAAAAGGTTAATTTTACTTAGGTAATTTATATATAAGTAAATTAATTTAATTTCTATCGTCAAACTACTTTTTTTTTTAAACCAGAAATTATATTGGTCTATTTTTTAATTTTTAATACTCATATTCCGAAAACGATATTATTTACTCACACATATAAAAAAATAACTTTGTCAAAAGAACAATTTTCTGTCATAAACATATTGGTAATATCAATATATACAAATTAAGTGTTATTGTAAAAACGAATTAAAAGAAATCGGGTACAAACTTTTGTAAATTGTCTATTATCACAATTTTTCTTTTGACAGAGAAACGATCATATTAATTAAATTGTTTAAAAATTTCAATTTAATCCATGAACGTTGCTTTACATATGTGTATATAACATCTTCTGGCAAGTGAATTGTTTGTTTAATTAATGACGTTATAGATGAAAAGTTTTCCTATCAGCTTTTTCTATTTCTTTTTAATAAACGATTCTTTCTTTTAATATTTTCTAAATTTATTGTTGGTAAAGAAGTTTTTTTAGTTTAGGTTTTGCCAGTGGCGTTTTGCCAGTTTTTTTAGTTTAGGTTTTGCCACTCATGCTAGTAGCTAGCATGGGTGACACCCGGTGCGGGTGTCACCCATGCCACGATATCCGCACCGGATATCGTGGTGTCACCCTTTTTAACTCTTTTATAAAACACTGTTGAATTGTAATATCTTCGCACTCGAGCAACTTGCACGATATAATGAATATGCGATGTCGCGACGTATGAGTTTAGATTTATAGAATAAATCATAGTAAAATTTTTAGCTGGTGCGAGCCCTTGTGGCGTCTTCTCGTAGCGAAGAAACTGTCATGTGAGGCTGTTGACCTTTTATTTTTTTTTTTTTTTTTTAGGTACAGACCTACCGGGTGACACTCTCGTGTAGGGATGACACCCGGGCCGGGCCGCCCCACCGTCCCCCAGCTACGCCCCTGGTTTTCCCAGTAAACCGAATAATTCAGCTTTTAAATTTCTCTGAAAATCATTTTCTGTGAAATATAACAAGAATCAGGATAGAATTTGTCTTTTCTTTTACAATTATGAATTCATTTTTTTCTTATTATTGGATCTTTAGGAAATCTAAAATAACTAACTTTCCTGTTTAATAACTTTGTTTTACAATAGCTGTTATTACAAGTTGCAACAGCACATATTGTTCCTGGAATTTAAAAATAATAATAAAATTTAGCTATGGTTTTTTTATTATTATTTTCCCAAATAAATCTAATCAAGATATAATATTCTGAAGTGAAAAAACATGTAGTATTAACATTTCTTATGTAAAAATTATTATAAAAAGAACATTACAATAAATTTATACTATATATAAACATTTTTATATTTTGCATTTCATACATGTAAATATGCATATTTTTAAAAAGTTATATTAATAATAAACAATATTTTTTTATATCTCCAGTTATTTTAAAAGTGTAATCGGTCAGCTTATTATTTGTAGTCGTCATTTCATCGTGCAGATACTATTTTTATACACTAGAAAATTATCATTCTTACTATTCTTTCTATTCTTAGTATTTTAAAGCATTTTAGTAATAAATATATTTCGTCTGTAATTTGTACAGAACGAAGTGTAAAGACTACAACAGAATATCAAACGGCTCTAAGGATAGTTTTGTTACTTCCGTACAATATTTATCGATATAATTATCAACATAATTATGTTTAATAATAGTAATAACGATAGATATATTTATCTTCGAAGATGAACAGTCTAAAAACTCTTAACAAAGTAACAAAAATATTGAACTTCCAAAATTTTCTTCTCTCTAATTGTTGAGAAGCAGTCGCTTGACATACGGATGACGTTTATCCGGAATCTGGCAAGAAGTGGCTAAAACGGACGTATTAGGGACCTTGTATCTAGTCAACACAAAATTAATCGTATA